>NC_066530.1:5714560-5828666 GCF_024679095.1 Eriocheir sinensis | reverse complement strand
TAAAGTTTATTTTTCTAAATCTAAATTTTGACAGTTCATTTTTATGACAGCTTGATTTAAAGCTTTTTTTCTTGCCCTTGAACTACCTCCTTCATTGTATGACAAAATTCTTTTTCTGATCTGAGTGAGTAGTAGTTGGAAGGGTGCATACAAAATCCCAAACATAAGCTATAAAAAAGGCAACAGGAACAGCCCACCTTTGTCAAAGCAACAGTTGTGAACAGTGGCAACAGCTGAGTGTCGGCGACCCTTTGCTCCTTCATAGGACATGAACGGGAGCAAACGGTGTAGCACAAAGCCGTCCTTGTCCATGATCTGTCTGGGGGTAGGCAGAGGATGATGTAAACATAACCACATATATCCCAGTACATATTCCTTAGAGCCTATATCTGCACATAAATTAATATACAAGTTGTCACTGAGTTACGATGTATACAGTGGGACCCCATGTATAGCGATAAGAAGAGATTGAAAAGGCGTCGCTAGTTCTGAAACTGCTGGTTTGGGGACAAACTTTAAATGGTAAAAAATAAAAACTGACTTGAACTTTTCAGTTGACCTTTTTTTTGCTCTATTTCACCTGCTTTTAACAACTAAATTTTATATACAAACGTAATTAATAATAGGCAAAGGCAACAAAAACTCGCCATTTAATACTTTGAATGTTCTCTCTGTTGAATAAGGAAATTAGGAGTTGGGAGTGTGTCTGCTTACTCAGAGCTTGCCATGCCACCACCGCCACCACTGCTGCCTTGCTGCACACCAAGATGAGCAGAAGCTTCCTTCAGCAACTCATCTCGTATTACAGCAGTTCATTATCATTAATGTAAAGTAATGTAATGTAAAAGTATAGTAAAATGAAGTAAAGTCCTCAGGGTAGGGAAACAATCGGAAATTGTATGCCTTGTTGAAACTTCTGTAAACTGCGGTATACAAGTCGACCAAGCATACAAGTTGACCTCAAGATTATTAGCTCAAAATTATGGGTTAGGCCTATACTTGCCATATAAGTTGACCCCCAAAATACAGTAGAGGCACCATCTGGCTATCAAGAAGTACCCCAGAGCGAGCAAGAATTTCCCAAAATCTTGCAAAATTCTTGCATTTCTTGTTCTGGCACATCAGATTTTCAAGACGTCCTTCCAATTCTTGGCAAGAAACGGGGATCCAGCACAAGCAGCGACAAGGCTGGTTTAGCCACTTTCTTGCCAGCGACAGGTAAGCACACCGCGCCGCACCCCCTTAGGCCTGTGGTGATGACCATTTCCTGAGCTTTCACCTTGCCAGGTAGGGGTGGATATAGAGCTCAGGATTTTACTGTTGTGTTAAAGATGCACCATAGACCATTTTAAAGCATCACTGTAGGATAAGCCACTCCTAGATCTCAGGCACTTTCCAATGCACTCCTTGACAGCTCACAGAGTCTCATATCAAGGGTGCTGAGCACATCGAATTGATTTGAGACTGTCACTACATAGTCTTGAGCACATGCCAGGTCTTTCAGCCTCTCGAGATGGAACACAGCATTGTTGCATCTCGAGATTCTTCTTGACCTGACGTGAAGCTTGAGTGTGGCAACAACAAGCCTATGGTCAGTTGCAAAGAACTCAGCACTCCGGTAAACCCTGCAGTTCTGAAGGATCCTCCAATGAGTACTTACGAGGATGTGGTCAATCTCCTTAGCATTGCTATACCAAGTCCAGCGATGCAGCTCTGGTCTCTGGTACCAGGGGAGGGCACGTGTGTAATACAGAGTCAAGTTTGGCGTAGAACATCTTTCATGCATCTCGGTAGGAGCGTACACTGCAACAAGACACATGAAGCCCAGTGTGTGCTTCAGCCTCACTCGCATTATATGCTCATCAACCGTGGCAACCTCAACAACAAATGGCATCAGTTGACTGGATATGCCCATAGCTACCCCCTTGAGATAGAAGCCATTGCTCATGCCGGACCAGTAGATGGTGTACCCCTCCTTGCTGATCTCGCCACTGTCAGGCCTCCTCATCTCAGAGTGTGCCACTTTGTCCACCCTTGGCAGTCTGAGCTCATTTGATAGGCAGGGCAGTCGATCATCATCCCAGAGGCTCCGGACGTTCCAGGAGCCCACATGCAGAGAGCCCTCTGAAGGTTAACCCCGGGCCTGGTTCTGCGGGCGGGCACAGCCTTTGCACCACCCCGGCCACCCCCAAAACGAAAAGAGGGGCTAGGGGGTCCTTCCTCCTTCAAGGTGCAGGGGTCCTGTAGGCTTTGCCCTGCACCCGTCGCTAATGGCAGGTTCCCCGTATGTGGATGCATCAGGAAAGCCTGACGCAGCAAGACCGGATCAGGGTCGAGGCTCACACCACGACCCCGACCTCTACTTTTAATTTTGTTTTTGACTGAGATAAGATATTTATAGGGGGAGGGGGTGCAAACCCCTCCCCCAACCAGCCCAGATCGGGGGCTGGACTGACTGCTCACCATAGAGAAAGGACACAGGACCCCTGGAAGGATTCCTAATCCCCCAGTTACCCAAAGGGAGAAGCACAAACTAGAGAGAGAAAGAGAGGTAAAGACAGCTCAGGGAGGTTGAGGATGCTGCATTCCTCATCCAGATAGACCTGCCCTTACCCCATTTTATCCCTGCCATATAAATCGACCCCTAGTTTTGGAGATTTTTTCAGGCTCAAAAAATAGAGTTGTGTACACAGTAATCCCTGGTTTATCACGGGGGTTAGGTTCCAGAACCCCCCGCGATAGGCGAAAATCCACTAAGTAGCGATCTTATATTTATTTTATTATTTATATAATCAATATATTATATTTTATACATATTATTTATATAAGCACACTTATCTTTGTGAATCTCGCCTCAGCCCATGTGAACAAGGTCACCCAACCACTAGTTTCTCGCGAGATTCAAAGGCGGCTACATTTCACGGGAAACTCATCGAAATTCTAGGCAGAAACTCAGTCACCAACATGTCGGTTACTTGTGTGGTCGGTAAGTTGTGGTCACAAGAAGAAGAAGAAGAGCATATCAGCTGTTCGGTTCAGTAGCTCTCCACATGTTTATCCCAGTACCGCAAAGAGTTCCAGAAACTAGATAAGCTTGGAGTAATCATTTTGAGCAAGTTTAGGACTTTAGTCTTGTTCAAGTGTAGTCATTGCCTCATCCTGTCTGGGTCCTCACTGCCAATTTCTCGAGCATTTAACGGTAGCAAGCTGTAACACACTCTCCATTTGTCTTCGAGCTAACCACTCACGAACCAACAAATGCTACGGTCGCTGAGCCAATCAGCGCCCAGGATACAGAACACAGTGCTCTGGTTGGTCGCCTCCCATCCATCAGCCAATAGTGTGCCGTGTACGATCACACGTGGGCAAACTAGCTCAAGCGGAAGCGGCCGTAGCTGCGTTTTACATACGTGCGAGTCTTTGTCTACTCATCTGCTCTACGCTATGTATTTTATTTCAATTTAATATTATTTTAGTATGTTCTTATTAATACTTCTTAATTTTTTGATGTTCTTCACAATTTTTTTAGGCTAGAAAATGCTTCTTTTACTCAAAAATAAGTAAAATAATAAATATATTAAAATACCTCTATACCGCAAAATCCCGTGATATAGCGAAAAATCCGCGATACGAAACTAAATATTTACAATTTTAAAATCCGCGATACAGCGAGACCACGATAAGTGAACCGCGATATGGCGAGGGATTACTGTGTGTGTGTGTGTGTGTGTGTGTGTGTGTGTGTGTGTGTATATATATATATATATATATATATATATATATATATATATATATATATATATATATATATATATATATATATACAGAGCAATTTACAGTAAATTAACAGAAGACGTTTTGTACAAAATAGAAGAAAAATATTCTATACGTACCAACTATTAATGGGGAGAATATGCCCAGGGGTTCATCGCTTCATTCACTCACCGTCTATACTCCCAATGATCCTCCCAAGCAAGCTCCCACACAGCTGCCCTATCCATCTCAACTCTCTCCCAGCAGGATCGATCAACTTGTCCCAGCCATGAGTTACATGGCCATCCCCTTGATCTCCTCCACTTGAGGTTGTCTCATACAGAAGCAACCCTGTCAGCAGGATTGACATCCAGGGGGCATGCCACGTGCCCATATAGCCAAAGTTGGCATTCGCGGACTCAGCTAGTAACAGACCTTGACTCAGTTTCATCACGTTGTTACTGGTTTGGCACACAGTAATTCTAGTGATACCCCCATGATCCAACGAAGGCACTTCGTACCAAAGGCAGTGACATGCCTCTCCATAGCACTATTCAGTGTCCATGTCACGGCCACACAGCATGACAGGGAGCACAAGTGACTTAACACGTTAACCGCGTTTGGCAACTCGGCACTCTCGCCTGCCCCGCAGAACCTTCACGGAGCCACCATGCAAGTGTTCATTGGACTTTTGCAGAGAGAGGATGTATGTATCATTGTGAGGGTATGGCCTGAAGTAGAGAGCGTAAAAATCCATGGTACAAATATATACTGAATCGCAGACCACTAATATTTTTTCCCTCTATCGCGTATTGGTGCACCAACGTGCCAGGCATGGCTTGGCACATATATGTACCAGTTCGTGACACACTGATGATATAATCTTGTTCCACAATTTGGTGTAGTTTTTAAGATGCATATATGAGTAGTATCGATAGTGTATCTTATATTTTGATCAGCTGTACATAAGAAAACTATTAATAATGCTTTTTTCCCTCCTTTTCAACATAAATGAGCCAGACCGTATTTTACGGAGGATGATTGGATACCTCAACTGGTGATTCAGATGATTCAGATTTTTTTGTCAATTCTGATGACCCAGATGATGAGCTCTCTGAGGAAAGTGACGAGTCAGAAACAGATGAAGGGCAGGATGGGGAATATTATTTTCTATTCAGTTATGAAAGCAAAATTTGAATTTATCAGGATTTTTTTTTTTTTTTACGTTATTTGCTGAGTGGTGTTTTCCTCTACAGTTCAGCAAAATCCACTCCAATAAATCAAATTAGGATAATATAATATTCCAAGTCATTAGTAGTGATCTGGAGCATTATTTTTTATTCTGTTATGAAGAGCAAAATTTTCATTTATTAGGAATTTCTACCTACTTTTTACCTCTGCCAACAAAGTTGGAGGAGGTTATGTTTTCGGTCCAGTCGGTATGTTTATTTATTTATTTGTTTGTTTGTTTGTGAGCAGTCTCCTGTGCACACTTTTGCGGATATCTCAACTAATTTTTCAGGGAAGCTTCGTGTCCATCCAAAACAGAAACCATTAAATTTTTTATGTCAAAGGTCAAAGGTCAAGGTCAAAGTTACATTCTCCTGTGCACAATTTTGCGGATATCTCAACCAATTTTTCAGGGAATATATATATATATATATATATATATATATATATATATATATATATATATATATATATATATATATATATATATATATATATATATATATATACAAGAAAAATTTATTTGTCACATATATGTTGATTGCTCGGGAGCTGCAGATTTTAAGCAAAGAACCGCCATCACTATCCGTTGGTCTTCACTGTTTTGAGACTGTCGCTAACTTATGAAATCTTACCATTGGGCCCCCCCCAAATTGATTTTCTGGATCCGCCCCTGACCTCTACTATGGCACCCAAGCGTCCTTCCACCTCCTCACAGGAGGTGAAAGGACGGGGTGAGGAGGGAGGAGGGAGAGTGGGGTGAGGATTCGACAGACAACGACGACGACCAGTGACGCATCAACAAAGTGATGGTGAGTGTGAGGACGTGTTTTTGTTGTGTCAGTGACTTACAAATGTAATGTAGCAATTCTTTCTTTAGAAAACTTTAACTTAAAGGAGTTATCTTTGTCACCAATAGCATGGATAGTCAAAGGAAGAGGAAGGAGGCAAGTGAGGCGGAGGTGAAGGGAGTGGCTGGTGAGAGGAGTGCGGGGTAATGTAAGAAGTATGACAGAGAGAGAACGAAGATGATGCAGGTGTTTCTGAGTGAGATGGGACGTGAGGTGAATGGGAGGACTGGAAGGAAGTGGATGGTGCTGCTGCTGGGGCTGAGAGGAGAGACGAAAGGACGAGTGATTGAGGCAGTGAAAGAGTTCCTGGAGAGCATGTTGCGTGCCCCGAGTAGAACATAGACTTTCCGCATGTTTTTGTTTTCTTTCCCAGGAGCTGCTGAAACAAAGGCCTGGCTAGGGAGAAATCCTAAGCCACATGTGACATCAAGATCGAGAAGGGATGGTGGCCGACGCAGGTGAAGAACAAATTTAAATAAATTGAGAACGTGTGTTTTTGTTATTTCCGTGACCTACTAATGTATTAATGTTTTATTTTTAAGGTTAGAGTAACAAAATCCCCAAAATAGGCAGACTTTCCCAGTGTCCAGGAACATAACCCCCCTATTACCATTGTTTACTATGGGGAAATTATGTTTAAATAATGCGACATCTCCAGGAACGTAACCCTCATATTAATCAAGTGGTGACTGTACTATGTTTTTTAACTTCATTGTAGCTTCCCTATTTTATCATATCTCTCTCTCTCTCTCTCTGTCTTTTCAATGTAGCCAATATCAATATTGTTTGATTATAATAATATTAATAATAATAATAATAATAATAATAATAATAATAATAATAATAATAATAATAATAATAATGATAATGATAATAATAATAATAATAATAATAATAATAACAATAATAATAATAATAATAATAATGATAGTAATAATAATAATAATAATAATAATAACAATTTATTATTATTATTACTATTATTGATATTATTATCTCCTCGATTCAAATTTCCATGTGGTTGCTTCGCTGAGGCCTGAGATATCAGTGCTTAGAGCTTTCCCACGGTCGACGTCTCGCTATTACCAGTTGATGTGTTTTGTCTTAATATGTTTGACACTTTGAATAATATTTCACACTGTTCCCGTCATGACTTCCCTATAGTAGTAATCTTTCGTTTTTGCTCAAACGCCGGAGAATTCCTCCCCTTCCCCTTCACTCCCCCATATCTTTCCTACCTTTCCTCCCTGGCTACTGCAGCTGTTATTCAAGGTCGCACCACCCTTCCTTCCTTCCTTCCTTCCTTCCTTCCTTCCCACCCCCCACTTCCTCTTCTCTAACATGACGCTGATCTTTCCTCTTCCCCCTTCCCTGTCCCCTCCCTCTTCCCTCGGAAAGTTGCAGTATATAAAATATGATAAATATTAAATAAATTGATTCCAAAAGTGCATTTGTAGCAGTTTGATTTATTATTGCTTTAATTTTGGGAAAATCTATTGTAAATTGAGGCAATTGTACTATTTTAAGCATGTTTTGTTTGTTTGGATAGCCAGGATAGGCACTGAAGTATTTTTTATTTTGACTACCGCTACCACAGTACCGCACACCGCGTACCGCACTGGGAAAGAAAAACATGGGACCGCACTACCGCAACCACACTACTCCCGAAAAAGTAACGCACTACTGTAACCGCACTACTGATTTTTCAGTACCGCGCCCACCTCTGTGTTATGATAATGACCAAATCAGTGTTAAAAGTGATAAATGTAAAGCAAAGGTAAAGCAGACATTTTAAGCATACAGATATCAGATAAAAGCAGGGTGTCAGTGAAAATAGTGGTACCATGCACCCCCAAAGACAATTACTGGACAAATGAAGAGCATGAAGATATGTTAACGACACCAGAGAGAGAATAATTAGAGTTAATGATAGGGAAAATTTATTATAATAAAGCAAAAATAGTGAGATTTTAATTGTGGAGAAGTGAACTGGGAGGCATTCCAGTGTCAAGGCAATGAGGATACTTGGAGTAATTGATTATTGAAGATGATCTGGAATAGCATGATGATGCAGTGGGTGAAGGCAGCAACAAGGATCAGAGGACATGATGAACCATCAAGATCAGACCTCGTCTTTACCAAGGCAATGGATTTGAATTGAGGAATATGACACTTATGCCCCTTAGGAAAAAGTAATCACATGATCTGAGACTACTTAACAGGAAGAGAAATGAGAACGGTGATTAGAGAAATCATAATGTAGGAGAGTAGAGAGTGGAGTTCCTCAGGGCTCAGTTTTGGCACCAATAATGTTCATAATATATATAAATGATATGCCAATGGGTATAAAAAGTTATATGAGTCTTTTTGCAGACGATGCAAAGTTAATAAGAAAAGTGAAGACGGAGAAAGACTGTGAAGAACTGCAAAAAGACCTGGATAAAGTGTATAAATGGACCCAGTTAAGGGAGACGGAATTTAATGCAAACAAATGCCATGTTATGGAAATGGGGAAAAGTAAAAAAAGACTGAGGAAAATATACAGGATGGGAGAAGAAAACTTAAAGGTGGTACATGAAGAAAAAGATTTGGGAGTAACGATGCAAGACACACTATCCCCAGAAAAGCACATAAACAAGTTATTTGGAGAAACCTACAGGATGATACAAAATATAAGGGTATCATTTCATTATATAGATAAGGAAATGATGAAGAAAATAATAACAACACTGATAAGACCAAAATTTGAATATGCTGCAGTTGTATGGTTGCCTCACAAAAAGAAGGATATCAGAAAGCTGGAAAGAATGCAGAGAATTGCAACTAAAATGGTCCCAGAACTCTCGAATATGACGTATGAAGACAGACTGTAGGAGATGGACTTGACGACACTGGAACAAAGAAGGGAGAGAGGAGATCTGATCACACTATAAGTTGGTAAATAAGTTTGATGAGGTGGATAGAGATGATCTCTTCCCTACTACAAGAATGCAGGGGCTGAGAGGACATGGAAAGAAACTTAACCCTTTCAATACGATGACGCCTACGTAGGCGTCATATTTCTATTCTGTTTCTTCTTCTATTGAGTTGTCCCGTACTTTGTGTTGGTTACTAAGTAAAGACGCCGTATGCTGTCCTTGAAATCCTATTGCTCCTCCCACCATCCTTGTTCCCACCAATAACAAAAAATGAGCTACAGTATGCACCGCCTTCTTCCTGCATTGTGTCTAAGATTAGGAAGTCTCATTGGCTGTCTCTCTCTCTCTCTCTCTCTCTCTCTCTCTCTCTCTCTCTCTCTCTCTCTCTCTCTCTCTCTCAGACACCGAGGCGCCGACACCATCACGTCTCGCCCACCTCTCTCTCTCTCTCTCTCCCAGACACCAAGGTGCCAACACCACCACTCCTTGCCTATCTCTCTCTCTCTCTCTCCCAGACACCAAGGTGCCAACACCACCACTCCTTGCCTATCTCTCTCTCTCTCTCTCTCTCTCTCTCTCTCTCTCTCTCTCTCTCACACACACACAGACACACACGTACGCACATACATTGTCTGTGATGACAAAGGAGTATCTGGCAGCTCTCTGACTGATGATAACAGAGTTGTATTTGCTGATAATTTCTCGACATTCTTCCTCCTCTACACAATCATCTGCTTTCTCTATTTCTTTCCCCCTTGCCCCTTTCTCCCCTTCCTTTATTTTGCTTTTTTATTTATTTCGCGTTGACGCAATTTATATTATGCATAGCAGGTATATGTTGACTCGTCGTGTATGCTGCTTTGCAAATACGGGATACATGTAATGAGGGCTTTCAGCAGCATAATATACGGAGGCGACAAGCAGATACATGCCGGGCTCAGGTTTCCCGCACGTGGCCGAGCACGCCGTATATCAGCCAGGCGGGCTTTTTGAACATCTGGCACGAAGGGGTTAATAAAGGAACCTGTTTGAGTGACTTAAAAAAACTAACGGATGTACCGAGCAAATATAACTTCTTTCTAAGGATGTAAAAACAAGGTGTCGCAGAATATGTACCTCTATACAGAACAAGAGAGAAAAGATGACAAGGATGATGTAATGGGAAGTGTGTAAGGGCAAAGGAATTAAGAGTTAAAGCATGGAAGAAAATGAGAAGAAACATGGTACAGAGAATTAAAGAATATAAAATATAAAAAAAATATAAAATATAAATAATATAAATTGGAGATGTGTTGGACTGTGAGGACGGAGTGGAGAGAGCAGTGAGAGCAAGAGTGGCAGTGGCATGGATAAAATGGAGAGATGGCAAGATTGCTAGTGAACAAAAATATCCCAGTGAAGAGTAGAGGTGCGGTGCATGAAACATGTAATAGATCAGTTGTGTTGTATGGTGCTGAAACATGGGCGATGACAGGAGGAGTAGAGGAGATCCAAAGATAATGTGATCAAAGGATGCTGAGGTATATGACTGGAAAGAGGTGGCAGGGCAGTGAGGAAGTGGCTAAGAGATGCAGTTTGAAAGAAATACAGAGGTGAGACAGAGAAGGTTGCAATGGTTTGGACATGTGAGAAGAGGGGCAGAGGGTGGAATGCTGGGGATGGAGAAGGAAATGGAAAAATCCCAGCTTGTGGCGGCAAGTGGGATGTGAATTTGCATCCTCCAGGATGTGGCACTGGCACATTAACCACTCAGGCACCGCCTCCCCCAACCACGACATGACATAATTGAATGTTCACTAAAAAGAGGAGAGTCTTGAGTGTGGAAAAGAGCAGATATAATCCCCATATTAAAATTAAAATTGAAATACTATGGTATTTGATGACCTATTCTACACTGGGACACAAGTGATGACACACTGTCCACTGAGTTTCGTTCAGCGGCCCCGATTTTAAAATATATACACCGCATGGAAAGAGACTAATGTTCAGATATGTCACTACATATACACTCTCCATAATTTATTAGATATGAATTTGTCAGTTGTGCACACGGATAACAAGTTTTTAATTCGCGGACGAAAATGTCTCTTTACATTTCGTTCAAATTTAGTCATTGACAGCTAAAGTTGTTTACAACGCTATTATGCATTTGAATAAATGTTGTATTCATTCCTGCAACATCCTCACTAAGAAAATACAAAGAAAACATTGATAACGTGCACAAATATTCTGATAAGGTCTAAAAATATATAATGATACCACCATTGAACTTTCGCTTGACGATGTTATGCAAAGACATCCGCTGATCTTCTGAGGACGTTTACTAGCTGTTCTGGCAGCAAAATGGCGTCCGCTGATCTTCTGAGGACGTTTACTAGCTGTTTTGGCAGCAAAATGGTGTCCGCTGATCTTCTGAGGACGTTTACTAGCTGTTCTGGCAGCAAAATGGTGTCCGCTGATCTTCTGAGGACGTTTACTAGCTGTTCTGGCAGCAAAATGGCGTCCGCTGATCTTCTGAGGACGTTTACTAGCTGTTTTGGCAGCAAAATGGTGTCCGCTGATCTTCTGAGGACGTTTACTAGCTGTTCTGGCAGCAAAATGGTGTCCGCTGATCTTCTGAGGACGTTTACTAGCTGTTCTGGCAGCAAAATGGTGTCCGCTGATCTTCTGAGGACGTTTACTAGCTGTTCTGGCAGCAAAATGGTGTCCGCTGATCTTCTGAGGACGTTTAGTAGCTGTTCTGGCAGCAAAATGGTGTCCGCTGATCTTCTGAGGACGTTTACTAGCTGTTCTGGCAGCAAAATGGCGTCCGCTGATCTTCTGAGGACGTTTAGTAGCTGTTTTGGCAGCAAAATGGCGTCCGCTGATCTTCTGAGGACGTTTACTAGCTGTTCTGGCAGCAAAATGGTGTCCGCTGATCTTCTGAGGACGTTTAGTAGCTGTTCTGGCAGCAAAATGGTGTCCGCTGATCTTCTGAGGACGTTTACTAGCTGTTCTGGCAGCAAAATGGCGTCCGCTGATCTTCTGAGGACGTTTACTAGCTGTTCTGGCAGCAAAATGGCGTCCGCTGATCTTCTGAGGACGTTTACTAGCTGTTCTGGCAGCAAAATGGCGTCCGCTGATCTTCTGAGGACGTTTACTAGCTGTTCTGGCAGCAAAATGGTGTCCGCTGATCTTCTGAGGACGTTTACTAGCTGTTCTGGCAGCAAAATGGCGTCCGCTGATCTTCTGAGGACGTTTACTAGCTGTTCTGGCAGGAAAATGGCATCCGCTGATCTTCTGAGGACGTTTACTAGCTGTTTTGGCAGCAAAATGGCGTCCGCTGATCTTGAGGACGTTTACTAGCTGTACTGGCACCAAAATGGCGTCCGCTGATCTTGAGGACGTTTACTAGCTGTTTTGGCAGCAAATTAGCGTCCGCTGATCTTGAGGACGTTTACTGGCTGTTTTGGCAGCAAAATGGCGTCCGCTGATCTTGAGGACGTTTACTAGCTGTACTGGCAGCAAAATGGCGTCCGCTGATCTTGAGGACGTTTACTAGCTGTTCTGGCAGCACAATGGCGTCCGCTGATCTTCTGAGGACGTTTACTAGCTGTTCTGGCAGCAAAATGGCGTCCGCTGATCTTCTGAGGATGTTTACTAGCTGTACTGGCAGCAAAATGGCGTCCGCTGGCGAGCTACAGCTGTCTACCACCCGCGCGCCCTCTGCCGCCAGTGAAGAACACTGCCAACGTACACAACATGTCGTTTCCCGCCATAACCCCATCGCCTCTCCTGGTCTCGTGGTGACTGCGATTATTCGATGTTTTCTGCCTCACCTTTGCACCACCATCATGCTGCACGCAGCGTCATCGAAGCCTAAACACCGGAAGAACCCGATGATGACCATAGCACAGGTGGAAGTGATCAAGAAAGTGGACAGTGGAAGGAAAAACGAGAGATTGGCCGTGAGTATGACGTGCTTCCTCCCAGCAGACCTTTTTTTTTTTCTGGTAGTTTTTTTGAGGGGGGGCCGTGACCGCCCATATGTATTTTTCCCCATAGATTATTAAGCTCGCCATTTGCGCATTCGCCATTTGCGCACCTTCAGACCACATATATTTGTGCAAATGGTGAGGTGCATATATATATATATATATATATATATATATATATATATATATATATATATATATATATATATATATATATATATATATATATATATATATATATATATATATATATATATATATATATATATATATATATATATATATATATATATATATATATATATAGTCACCTCTTGATTAACATGAGGGTTACGTTCCTGGAGCTGTCGTGTTATTTAAAATCGCGTTATTTAAACATAATTTCCCCATAAGAAACAATAGTAATAGGGGGGGTTACATTCCTGGACACTGGGAAAGTCTGCCTATTTTGGGGATTTTGTTACTCTAACCTTAAAAAAAAAAAAAATCATTAATACGTTAGTAGGTCACGAAAACAACAAAAACACACATTTTCATTTTATTTACATTTGTGATCTTGATCTTGATCTTGATGTCACAGGTGACTAGTTGTCTCTGCCGAGTCCTCATCCCGCTCTCCCTCTTCACCCCGCTCTCCTTCCTCACTCTTGTCTCCTTCCTCACTCATGTCTCCTTCCTCTTCCTCTGATTCCTGGACCTCTAATGTCTTCTTTCGGAAGAATTTATCAAGTTTTGTCTGGGTTGTCAACTTTTTTCTTTCCTGTGAGGTGGAAGGACGCTTGGGTGCTATAGTAGAGGTGAAAATGCAGTGTATTCCAGAGAAACGTTCCACCCAGTCACTCACAGTTCGGGCTAGTTTAGACTGAGGAGAAACAGAGCGTCTCAGCACAGTTCCCGCCAGAAGTTGCTTGGGGGCGCGTGACATCATCAAGCGTGACGTCATCGATTAAACGCGCGTTAAATCGAAAATAGCGCGTTAGTAATCGTATCTCCTTAAATATAAACTCGTGTTAAATCAAAAACTTTTTGTTTAAACTCGTGTTAATCAAGAGGCCTCTCTCTCTCTCTCTCTCTCTCTCTCTCTCTCTCTCTCTCTCTCTCTCTCTCTCTCTCTCTCTCACCTCCTTCCATCTTCTAGCTGAGAGAAGTTAGTGATGACAGGAGCCAGCAGATGCAGCTTGGCACCCTTCTTGTTGTAGTCCATCTGGCAGAGTATCTTTGTTAGCCCCTCTAGCTTCAAGGGCCCAGCATTTACCTTGTCCAAGACCTTTTGGCACATTGCTCGGGACTTGGATAAATTAGCCAGAACCCCACAAGCAAAGTCAGCATGTGGATAGTCCCTGTCTTCAATACACTGCAAAAAGAAACAAAGAAGTGTTGGAGGAGAAGGATGGGGAGCAAAAGGGTCAGGAGCAAGAGCAGGAAGAAAAGGAGAGGAGGATGAATAAGAGGGGAAGGGAATTCCTCAACACTGTTGGATGCAGTTTACCAATGAGTGATGAATAAAAAGGATACTGGTACTGCAAAGGGTACTGGGGTTTAGCTGATAAACAGGAAAAATGGAAAACAAAACAGTGCAAGTGTAGTGCGGCGACTAGCCTGATGGGCGAGCCTCCCATAACTCACTCTGCGAGGGGGGTCTCTCTGGCCGACTGGTTAGGGAGTGGCTCAACCGTCTCGCTGGTCGCGGGTTCGATCCCCGGTGCCAGCAAACCTTTCCTTGTCTGGATTAATTTCTCGTGTTTCGTTACACGCAGAGGTCGTGTTGGATTATAGTAAAGAGCAAAATCCTGGCATTTCACAATGTAGGCTAGTCTTGTAACAAATGCTACTTGTGATCAGCAAAACAAACATGGAAATATATGGTGTGCTTTTGCAAAGTGGAAAGTACTGAGTAAAGAGTGAAACAGGAGACGTGGCCATACCTGTAACTATTATAGTGACCTACACTTCATAACTATTTAGGGTTAGTGACCATTTTTTATGCACTTTCAAATTAATATTCATATGAGGAAAAAAAAATAACATGAAAATTGGGCTGAGGTATAAAAATGAGCTATAGTAATCCATGAAGTTTAAGACATTTCATTTGTCAGATATGTGTTTTGTAGCAATTCGTCATAGCTATATTTAATAATTATTATCACAGAAAAGGAAAAATGGCATTATTAGCAAAATTGTTAATGAAGTACATTTAGGCCTTTTTGGTTGTGCAAGTCTGCAACCCCAAGAATTTCACCCATGTTTTGCTTTTCAAGTCCTCATTACACTTTTTAACTAAGAAAAAAATCTTTAATACATTACAGTAAAACCTCACCATTTGCGCACTCACTATTTGCGCCCTCGTCATTTGCACGGCCTACATCACAGTAGCTGAGCCATGATTCAGTACGTTTCCTAACTAGTAGAAGGTAATGTTATAATTGTATTTCATAAAGAATCCTTATAACCAAAAACTAATTAAAATTATGGGTATTCTTTTTCTTGAACAGAACATTGAATAAACAACAGAACAATAATATGAAAATACGTATAGCCACCGTTGCCAGATTGTCGTACTCAGAGCACAGTATTTAGCTGTTTCTGACGCCTAACTATTGCCAAGAAACATCAGGATCTAACTCTTTTAACGATAACTGTAAATCAGTTTCGTTATTGGAGCCCAGAAGACAGTTTTGGGGTAGGAAGTCGGGAAATATAATCGGCTGAGTACAACAATCTGGCAACATTGAGGCGGTAGCTCTGTGACCCGAGCCAGCCTATACGCCATTTTGCAGGTGTCAGATACCATAAATAGCAGATTTTTACTGCGCAAAGCAGATGTCACTTATTGTGGCTTCGTGAGCTTTCATATTTAGCTATTTGTGTATACATATTTCATGGAGGCAAAACTTTCATTACTAGTTTCATTTTTACTAGTGACACGAATTTATGACTTTTTCACAACAGAATTTCACTCAAACAAGTGAATCAGACACCACAGAAATATTACCAGTGTGTGTATGAATGAATATAAAGATAAGCACATACTTTGAGTTAACTCTAGGATGTCTCGTGGATCATTAATAAATAAAAACAAAATACATATCTGGATAGGCTACTCTTTAGCCCGTTACCGGCTATGGCTGCCAAAAAAGTCCCTCCGCCAAGTTTGTACCCCCCCATTTGGTGATTGTTAGCTATGCCTATTTGCGGCCATCATCCCACCATTTGTGCAGGTGGTCTTGCCATTTGCGCACCTCGCCGCTATGGTAACGGCGTCTCACTGGCAGCAAAATGGCGTCCGCTGATCTTATGAGGACGTTTACTAGCTGTTTTGGCAGCAAGATAGCGTCCGTTGATCTTCTGAGGACGTTTACTAGCTGTTATGGCAGCAAAATGGCGTCCACTGATCTTCTAAGGACGTTTACTAGCTGTTCCGGCAGCAAAATGGCGTCCGCTGATCTTCTAAGGACGTTTACTAGCTGTTCTGGCAGCAAAATAGCGTCCACTGATCTTCTAAGGACGTTTACTAGCTGTTCCGGCAGCAAAATGGCGTCCGCTGATATTGAGGACGTTTACTAGCTGTTCTAGCAGCAAAATGGCGTCCGCTGATATTGAGGACGTTTACTAGCTGTTCTAGCAGCAAAATGGCGTTCGCTGATCTGAAAACGTTAACTAGCTGTTTTGGCAGCAAAATGGCGTCCACTGATCTTCTGAGGACGCTTGCTAGCTGTCCCAGCAGCAAAATAGCGTCTGCTGATCTTCTGAGGGCGTTTACTAGCTGTTCTGGCACCAAAATGGCGTCCACTGGCGAGCTACAGCTGTCTACCACCCACGCGCCCTCTGCCACCAGTGAAGAACACTGCCAACGTAAACAACATGTCGTTTCCCGCCTTAACCCGATCGCCTCTCCTGGTCTCGTGGTGACTGCAATTATTAAATGTTTTCTGCCTCACCTTTGAAACCCCAGAAGAACCCGATGATGACCATAGCAGAGAAGGTGGAAGTGATTAAAAAGGTGGACAGTGGAAGAAAAAAGCGAGATTGGCCGTGAGTATGACGTGTTTCCTGCCAGCAGACCTTTTTTTTTTTTCTTTTTCTTTTTCTTTTTCTGGTAAGGGGGGTTTTGGGCTGTGACCGCCCATATGCATTTTTCCCCATGGGTTATTAAGTTCGCCATTTGCGCACCTCCAGACCGCCCATAGTGACAACTACATCATCAACAACATGACATCTACCTCATCAGCAAAATGATGATGAAAACTACACCAAAGACTCAATTTCTCCGCCTGACAAGTAGACACCATCTTCCAGACATTAATCCCTGTGCTTTGATAACACACAGCTGTCCCCTTCTTTTACATTAAAACAAACTTGGTCTATCTTTAACTGTAAATCTTAACTGGAAACTTCACATCTCATCTCTCCCTAAATCAGCTTCCTCAAAGTTAAAATAAGTGACCCAATATAACCATGGCCAAAAGCTGTCAAGATTAAAGAGTAGAAAACAATGGTGAAGTCCATGGAGGTGAAAATGCATTGGTGAAGGGCCGACGGTTATCCACTTTCATACATGAATTCAATTTTAGAGGATTTTTTTCTGGTGAGCAGTATTTGGAAAGGTATATTTAAATTACCAAACAGACCCTATAGAGTTTAGTGCTTACCTTCACCATCTCAGCCACAACCTCAGGCTCCTTTACAGCTAAGAGGGCTGATGCACCCGCCTCCTCTGCCGACACATTAACAAGAATCCTCATGGCGTCCTTGGCAGTGAAGATTTCAGGATCATGGATTAGCTTCATCACTGCCACCAAAGCATCAGAGCGAGAAGATAATAATTGCAGGCCTTCAGAGGTGCCAGTCAGTTCTGAAAGTTGACAGACCATTGTCATACAACCAGTTTGTTTGTTTATGTTTTTTTTATAAAACCTACAGTAGGGTATATGTTCACCAATTCATTTGCACCATTCCAATTATATAACACTTTGTTAATTTACATCCTTATTTTTCCTTCTGGGGTTGGACATGCTATGAGTCTCCTACTCTTGACGATCATAAACTCTCTTCCCTCTTATGTACATATTTTTCATGCTTGCCTCCACACACCATCTCCAGGTCTTCTTCTTCATATACTCTCTCCCCCCTAATGTGCATATTTCCCATGCCTCCCTCCACACACCATCTCCAGGTCTTCTTCATATACTCTCTCCCCCCTAATGTACAGTCGCGATATGAAGTGATGTCGCCGTGTACGTTTATTTTCGATCACGCAAGTATTGTTATATATTTTCAAGAGTACCATTATTTTCCTGTACCTTCATCATAACTTAAATAAATATATTTTACAAGCTAGGAAAAAAAAAAAAATATTCAATGATGTCTTACGAAGAGTTGTTGAAATATTTTGATACGAAATGTTTTCGTTCACCAAGGAACAAGTCAAATGAAGTCCAAATATTGACATATTACTCAAACAGAAAGTAAAATAATCTTTTCATGATCATTGTTGACAACAATAAATCAAACATATGCACACTAAATAGGACATGCATAATTAGTCGATATCCTAAACTAGGATGGCGTAATTTATTTAATTTATACTCTCGTTTGATGATGACGTCATCGCCCGCGCACCATTTTCCGTGGACTTCTAATGCATGACAGTGATCAAGGGAAGATGCCCACAGTCTATAACTACCAAGGGATAGTCGGAGATGGAAAAATAAGAATAAATAGCTTCAGAATAGTCATGTTTTGTAACTCCAAGCTCACTCTTTGCCGCCGATCACAAACATCATTGCCTTTTTTGGTCTATATATCGATGACAAAAGCTTCATGTAGACTTAAAATGCTTGGAGGTGATCAAAAGAACATGTCCACAGCTTATAAGTGCCATAGAATAATCGAGGAAGGTGGGGAAATAAGAATATATGGCTTTGAAATGGAGGTGGTGGTCGTGGTTACAGGCGGGTAATCGCAGCGTTGCCAAACATTAGGCTATGGTCAAGTGTTTGAAGAGGCGTCCGGAGTTTTGATAGTTCAGATATGGCAACCCTACCTATGAAAGCATTCTTCATTCATCATCATTACTGAGCAATGTTACTATATATTTCAGTGCCCAATGCCCATGCTTATGATAAGAAACATTGTGAATAAAAGGTGATTAATGTGAAACCTTATTATTTGATAGTTTCTTAATCAATAAAATGCAAAGTAATGCCAGTAACTGTCCATTCACTTCGTGTCATACTGTGTGTGTGTATTAATGACTGCAGAAGACAGTTCATGGAATAGAAAAAAAAATATATATATATATATATATATATATATATATATATATATATATATATATATATATATATATATATATATATATATATATATATATATATATATATATATATATATATATATATATATATATATATATATATATATATATATATATATATATATATATATATATATATATATATATATATATATATATATATATATATATATATATATATATATATATATATATATATATATATATATATATATATATATATATATATATATATATATATATATATATATATATATATTGCCTAAATCTTAACGACGTATAACAACAGTTTTGCAAAGATAAGCACACGACTTGAGCTAAATCATTTCAAGGTTGTCTTCAGTACTGAAGACAACACATGACATTCGCAGTCGCATTTTTTAAAACAAATGAATGTATAATTGTAATTCAGGTACTACTACATTATTTTACTGTGTTTACATCACAACGTATTACAGATTATCATTAAAAGGGAACATTATAACATAAACAATAAATACACATCACTTCCGTTACCTTCAAATGCTCCCATACGAAATATTTTGGGAGTGGCGACATCACTTCATATTGCAACTGTACATATTTCCTATGCCTCCCTCTACACACCATCTCCACGCCTTCTTCGTACAGTACCCTCCCGAGTTTTGTGCTTGCTTCGTTCCGGAGGTATAGCGGTAAACTCGAGGATCGCCAAACTCGGGGTATTGAAAACACTGAAAGAGCGCTTATTTGTTCTGACACATGGAGAAGCTGACTTTTTTTTTAACCCTTTACTCCCTTGTTATCTCAAAATAAGTACCTTGGAAAAAGGAAGAAAATGGGAAGAGAGAACGGGTTGGTTTAGTTAGAAGCGCTTTTAAGTCCGCTGACGCCATCACGGCGCCATTAATCAGCAGCCTCACTGTTTGGCAGCATCACACTGGCCATTCTCCTTCAAGCAGGTTGGAACGCCGCACATTCAACCGGGAGTTGTCCGCAGCCTGTAACTGTCTTTTGCCTTTTCTCCCACGGCTGCCGCTGGGCAACCAGCAACTCCAACTCAGCGTCACACACGGCCGGTTGCTCAGATCCACATCCACAAAAAAAAGCGCTTGCCTGTATCATGGCGGCGCCAGTGCAGCGCTGTATGTTCTCCGCCAAAGTTATCACGCGTCACCACTGCACGCCCTGTTAACCCATCTAGATCAAGTAACAACACACACACACGACTCATCATGAACCATGGCAGATGTTTGTCAGAAACATAAACCATGGTTCATGATGAGTCGTGTGTGCGTGCGTGTGTGTGTGTGTGTGTGTTTGTTGTTACTCAATCCACGTGTTTATGTAGTCAGAGTCAAGATGGCCAAGCATGTGCAGTGGTGACAATGAGAACTGGCACAGAGGAACCACAGGCATGCCACACCCACAACTGCTTCTACCTTCCATTTAACTGCATCAACAAGTCCATAACTTTGGTAATGGCAGCACAAGCCACGACACCCATTACTTTAGCAGGCAACGCCATGTCAATACAGGGCAAGTGCTTTGTTTACGTTGTGGATGTGGATACGGGCAACTGACCTTGGCCGTGTGTGACGCACACTCGGAAAGATTGGAGTTGCCAGTTGCCCTAGCAGCCGCCAACGTGGTGGGAGGAAAAAGGCCCAGTGTGACACCAGCTTACGGACAACACACAACTCGCTCCTGGTTGGGTGTACGAGCGTTGCCCGTAACCCCAACGGTTGGAGGAGAATGGCCAGTGTGACAATCATCAAGGCAGGGAGGCTGCTGATTGGGTGAGTGCCGGTAATGACGTCATCGGACTCCCAGCGAATCATAAGCGTGTTTTCAAATCTGTCAGCCAATCGTAAGGCAGCTGCCTTCAACTGCTACTTCAAAACGACCCATTCTCTTCCTTTTTCCAAGGTACGTATTTTGAGACTCTACTTAGAAAGGAGTTCCTCACATCCCCCCCTCCCACTCTCCCCAACTCTGGCTTCATCATTTAATATGTCTCTCTCTCTCTCTCTCTCTCTCTCTCTCTCTCTCTCTCTCTCTCTCTCTCTCTCTTGCCGTAGTCCCAATGTCTGGAGAAAAATGGCTAGTGTGACACTACCTTTCAAGGGGTCTGACTAGGCCATAGTGAAGGAGTACTCCAGTCGTCATGAAACGTGCATGGTTTGAGGTCAGTATTATACTGATTATTCACAGCAAATATCAAGATGATACCTCAAGAATATTCTTTTTTATAAATTTAAAACATTTTTTTTCGTATCATTACTACCACCTGTAAAATGAGATGAGATCCTGTGTTTTTCACCCGAATTCAATTTTCTTTAGATAGGATTAAAGAAGACTTTCCTTTACATTGTCTTGCCACAGAATCCATGGATTCGAATAAGCATAATACTTACGAGTTTTCAAATCAATGTACAGTCGTCCCTCAAATAGTATGGTTTCCAATACAGTACGTAATTCCTCGCCAAATCGCAGTTCACTTATTGCGGTCTCACTGTATCGCGGATTTTTAAATTGTATCGTATCACAAATTTTTCACTATATCGTAGGATTTTATGGTTTATAGGTATTATTTATATACAGTCAAGTCGCGTATGATGCGGATTCGTAAGGCACGGTTTCCTATGACGCGGTATGGTTTCAGAACTGTACGTTCAGATCACACGGGTAAAACCATCTATGACGCGGTTCGTGGTCTCCCCTGGGGTGCATTTGAGAGAGCGACTCGGGCTGCCCCCGGCGCCCAGACCTCCTGGAACCCTCTATCAAACGCTTTTGTGCGCCTCTCAGTTAAGCCTCGTCGTTGCTATGGTAACAGCATCTCACTGACAGCAAAATTGCGTCCGCTGATCTTCCTGATGACGTTTAATAGCTGTTCTGGCAGCAAAATGGTGTCCACTGATCTTCCTAACGATGTTTAAACATGCATCATTAGCTGTTCTGGCCGACAAGCTCCTTGCATCAGAAGATGAAAAGGAAGCTGCAGTGGTTATGGTGGCACAGAGAGGTGAAATGCAATGGAAGCACTTATATGTGTTTGTTTGGGCCGCCATATTTGCTGATGATGTCATCACAGCACGGAGGCGCTCCACCTCTCCAAACCGGGCTGGAGCGGGCACTCCGAGTTGGCAACTCGTGCTGCGGCGTCATGCATTTGAGAGCACCCTGGGCGGTCCCAGCAAGCCTGCTGGGAAACCCAGGGGCAAAATTCCCCCACGCATGTAAGCGCAGATGGGATAAATGGCTGCTAGCCAGTACCAAATTGTATTTTCCCCATACATACTGAGGAAAAAAGTGGTGTTGGCAGTGGCTGAGTGGATAAGGTGGTGATGGGGTCAGACTGAACACCATCAAAAGACAGATAATGCCTACCGGTGCATGGGCCAGAAAGAACGAAAAAAAAAAGTGTGGGTTGGGCAAAATGGCAAAGGCCAGAACCAAATAGAATTTTCTCCATAGGTTTAGTTATTCATGACGCGGTTTCCTATGGCGCGGCCGTTGCTCAGAACCAATTAACCGCCATAATGCTAACTCAACTATATTTATTATTTCAAATATTTTTGCGGTAAAATCAGCATTTACTAGCCTAAAAAATTTCCGTCGCGGCCTATTGCACCGTTAGTTTTTTTCCCTGGTTCACTCCTTCCCCACTTCCTTTCTTTCTTCTCCCTCTCCATCCCTGTATTTTCTCCTTCCTTCTCATTTCTTTCTTCTTTTCCTTTCCCCTCCCTCCCACTTTTTCTCTTTAACCCTAGATTACTATCGTTGTCCGGAATCCCGGCACTGGGGGTTAATTTGCGTCGCAGAAGGAAATCTGTTAGGCGCACGGTGCTGTACGGCCATGACATTTCAGTTACCATTCTGCCCTTGGTGCATGAGGTATGTTTGTGTTTTTCTTGTGCTTAATTTCTAAACTATTCCCAACTGTCCAGAATTCCAGACAACGATGGTAATAATGACATATCAAGTGTTATACATAAGTTTTTATGTAACATGACCTTCCGAGTGTATAATATGTTTACTTTTGTGCTAGATTTTATTAGGAGTCAGATACAAGTACTCTGGCCCAATATGGCGGGATCTGGTAAGCCATTTGACCTTGACACAGGCAGTGACCTTCATGCTGTTATGGATTTATTAAGGAGTGATGTTGGTAAGCTATATGAGGAAAGTGATGTGCATAGTGATGAGAGTGATGACAGGTTGGAAGGGTCAGGTAGGGATTGTGGTGATTATAATAGTGATATAGAAATGTACGTCAGGCAACGCCGTACACGTCACCATGGGCCTACCTCTACTTCAACTCCTCACAAACACTTACCCAAACCAGTATCAAACAACCACCCCACTGAAAGTGAACCACAGCCTAGCACCTTACCATACCATTACAGGTCTCACAGGCAGAAACAATGAGAATGGGAGAGGGAACAACATTTTCTATTTAGTATTCAATATTCATATATTCATATTATTTTTATTTATTATTTTTTGCTGCTGTTCCGTTGCTCACCAGTACAGGTCCCACAGGCAGCACCAACGAGAATAGGAGAGGGAACAGCATTATTTTTCATTTTGTATTTATTCTACAACACAGCCTATTTTTTCCAACCTGTCCTACAGCAACTGAACGGCATAAGGGCTTCCGAGGCTGGAACATTTCGGGGAACGTGTGAACTCCATGTGTGGCACAACTCAACACAATCAGCCAACACAGTGCCTGGCAGTGGTGCCTTCATTAGGGAAATATAGCGTTTTATGAAAGTTTCACGCATTTTTTTTTTCGTAATGTTATCTTTGGGTAATATGTTAAGTTTATAAGTCATAGAATTAAGAATGTACAGTCGTCCCTCAAATAGTACGGTTTCCAATAGTACGGTTTCGGTTTTATACAGATTGTCATTGAAGAATTTTTTTTAGGATTTTTAAATTTCCTGCTCGTCGCACCAAGTGGCCATGGCCTGAGTGGCAACACTGTTCTCCCAAAACACCTGCTGAAAGCACCCCAAAGCGTTCGAAATAGGTGTTCACCTTGCAGAAGAATTCAGATTTAGGGGAAGGTACGTTTTGAGATGAGTTACGTTTCCGTACGGAGAGCATACCACGTGAATGAGAGCAGGGTTCGCTGTATCTATGATCTTGATCTTGGTCTTGATGTCATAGGTGGCCTGGGATTTCTCCCTTGGTCTTGGTCTTGGTTCGGGAGGTAGTTGTCCCTTTCGGTCCCAACTACAGCCTTTGAAACGGCTTACTCCCTCAGGGCCAACACCCTGAAAATCAGTGTAAAATAAATTCTTGCCGCAATAACTGCCAGTGTTCCAAGAGTGGTGCAAGAATGGAGATAAAGGCCGTCCTTTTACTAAGCTTCGTCGTTGCTATGGTAACGGCGTCTCACTCGCAGCAAAATGGCGTATGCTGATATTCCTGGCGACGTTTTACATGCATTACTAGCTTTCCTGGCTGACGAACTCCTTACAACAGAAGATGAAAAGGAAGCTGCAGTGTTTATGGTGGCACAGAGAGGTGAAATGCAATGGAAACACTTATATGTGTTTGTTTGGGCCGCCATATTTGCTGATGACGTCATCACAGCATGAAGGCGCTCCACCTCTCAAACCCGGGAGCCAACAGATGTGCCGAGTTGGCAACTCGTGCTGCTGCGTCACGCGTTTGAGAGCACTCGGGACGCTCCAAGAGTCACGATTCCCTCTCTCAAACGCAGCCGGGGGTGTTTTTAGGAGAGGGGGCACTAATTTTATACAGATTTTCGAACAGTACGGGGATCCTGGGTCCCTAACCCCCATACTATTTGAGGGACGACTGTATTCTAGTAAAAAGTAAGTAAAAATTTTGTTATTAAACTTTGTACCATTCCTATACGGGTTTTCAAGCCCGCAAAGTTTGTCCAGAATTCTGGGCATCGATAATAACCACATTAGTCCGACAACGATAGTAATCTAGGTTAATCTCTTTCCCTCCCACCCACACCTTTTCTCTCTCCCTTTTACCTCACCTTTACCTGACCCTCCCTCCCTACTTCTCTCTTCTTCTCCCATTCCCTCCACTCATTTCCCTTGTTTCCTCCTTTATTACACCCTCTTATCTTAGCCTTATCTCTCACTCTTATCACTCTCTTACGAAGTACAAAGTAAACATTGCAATAAATTGCAAGTCAAATCCTAAAAGTTTTTTTAGATATAATATAAACAACAAAAAAGAGATTCGAAGTGGGATTGGCCCATTAACAGATAATTTGGGCAATATCGTGACAGACAGCCAACGCATAGCGAACACGTTAAATTCTTATTTCGCCTCGGTTTTTAATAGTAATGCTACCGATACTGCTGCTGTTCCTAACACTATTGAAAATCCCAGTCATACCCTCCCTGACTTTGACAAAGTTCTCAAAGCGCTGCAGTCACTTAAAACTAACAAAAGTCCAGGACCTGATAAATATATCCAAAATTACTTAGAAATATCAAGAGAGATACTCAGACCTTTAACAATGCTGTTTAATATGTCTTTGCACCATGGTATCGTTCCTAGTGATTGGAAAATGGCTAACGTAACACCCATTTTCAAAAAAGACGACCGAAAATTACCAGATAATTACAGGCCAATCAGCTTAACTTCAATCATTGGTAAACTATTTGAGACAATTATTCGAGATAAAGTAGTTAACTACCTAGAGTGTAATTCGCTAATCCTGGACTCGCAACATGGTTTCCGTAACAACAGATCTTGTTTGTCGAATCTATTAACATTCTATAACGAGCTTTTTGCAGTCTATGATGTTTCTAAATCACTTGATATTATTTATTTGGACTTCCAGAAGGCATTTGATAAAGTCCCACACTACAAGCTGCTTCACAAAATCAAGGAAATAGGTATCGGGAGTAAGCTTCACGAATGGATCAAGCACTGGCTAAGCAATAGAAAGCAAAGAGTTGTAATAAATGGAGTGACCTCTGAGTGGATGCCAGTCACTAGAGGTGTCCCCCAAGGCTCTGTCCTGGGACCCGTTCTCTTCGTCATTTACATCAACGACATTGACCTTGGTCTCAATAATTTCATTAGTAAATTTGCGGACGACACGAAAATCAGCAATGTGGTACTTACGGAATGTGACAGGCGGAGCCTACAAGAAGATTTGCGTAAAATATCAGATTGGTCAGTAAAATGGGAAATGCCTTTTAATATAAACAAGTGCCAGATTCTGCAGGTTGGATCTAGAAATATAAAGAAGGACTATGAAATGTGCGCCGTCAAAGTTTCAGTCAAAGATCTTGGCGTCACAGTCGCGTCTGACCTCAAGTTTTCCCAGCAGTGCAACGAGTCCGTTAAAAAAGCAAACAGGATGATCGGTTTGATTAAGAGAAATTTTTCATTCAAGAATAAAGATGTTATACTACCTTTGTATAATAGTTTCATGAGACCTCATTTGGAGTATGCCGTGCAGTTTTGGTCTCCCCACCATGCGAAAGACATTGCTAAATTCGAAGGTGTTCAGCATAGAGCAACCAAGATGATTCCTTCATTACGAAACAAACTCTATGAGGAAAGGCTGTCACATCTAAACCTGTTTTCTCTTGAAAAACGCCAGAACAAATTACCACCATCACTGGTGCAGTGTAACTCGATTGCATCGTTTAAGAATAATCTTGCCCCCTATCTCCTCCATCTAAATGTTCATTCGGTCAGTTACAATGCCATGGTGGCCGCATAACAACTGTCAGTTAGGTTTAGGACAGACCACCTAGTTTGGGCCTTAGGGCCTGTGTGGTCTGGTTATCTATGTAATTATATGTAATTCTTTCTCCTTCCCCATTAGATTATATGAACACACACACACACACACACACACACACACACACACACACACACACACTTTCTCCTTCCCCATTAGATTATATGAACACACACACACACCAGTGCTGGGCACTTGTGGTACTTTTTGCGGTACTGCGGTGCTGTGGTACTACCACACTACCAAACCAGTACCGCAGTACTGCAGAGGATTGCTGAAAGTACCGGAGTACCGTGTGGTTCAAATTTCCTGCGGTACTTTTTGCGGTACCGGCAAACACTTTAAAGAAAAATAATGACAATAGTTAACGAATAAATAAGTATGTAAATAAAAATAAACAATACCACTGTTTCAGTGGTCTGGGGGGGGGTAGGGGGCACCTGTCCCACCGTACAGACAGACAGACAGACAGACATTCGGACATTCGCACAGACACCGTGGTAAAGAGGAGTGGCACTTTCACTGAAAAGGATAGGTACCTATTCTTAATTAAAAGGATTTGATTTTTCATCGGAGGGAGGTTGGAACCAGGATTTTTTCACCTATGCTTTTCTAGGAGGAACCATATATACTTGTTTCTAAAATTAATCAACACCTCATAACTCCTATAGTACGGTAAATCAATTCATCTTTAGTTGCTTGAGCACCGATTATCTTGCTAACTGGCAACAGCGAAAGAAGGGGGAGAGAGACACTTTACTAACGTGTACTGTGCTAACGTAGACGGACTTAGAACGTATAACGTTCTAACTCTAAGTCCGGGCTCAACTTCACTACTGGCAGGTTGGTGAAAATCTTGCTCCTAGGAAATAATCTATTAAATAATTACCTATATATATTATTGTTATCTACAACATTATTATGTTACTTATTCCGTGCACATTTTTCGCAGAGCTGTTTTTTTTCTTTTTAAGTGCTGCTTTAGAAACCAGGTACCGCAGTACCGCAGTACTGAAGAACGCACCAAGGGGGGCGGGAAAAGTACCGGAGTACCGCGGAACGCACTGGGCATGCTGAGGTACCGCAGTACCACGTAACGCAACCCCAAACTTTTGTTACCGCGCCCACCACTGACACACACACACACAACATATAGACCGGATAACTAGGGAAACATACAGTCGCCGCAAAAAAAAATGTTACATCATGATTTTTTGGTTACGTAAACACAAAAATACAAGCTAAATGGGTTTTATTCACCTTTTCATGATTACAATATTTATACAAAATTGTTTACATTTTAGTATTTTGTCATATTTCCTTTCATCTTGATGACCCTCTCGATCCTCCTGGGCATGGAAATGGCGAGAGTGGCGAAATACTCCAAGTCCATCGAAATCCACTGCTTCTTCAGGGCCTCCTTCAGGTCTGGTATGCTGCTGGGTCGTTCCTTCTGCAGGGTGTTCTTCACTTTGTTCCATGCATTTTCGATTGGATTGAGATCAGGGGAGTTACCAGGCCACTCCAGAACGTTAATATGGTTGTCCTCGAGGAATTTCTTCACCGCTTTTGATCTGTGTGCTGGTGCGCCGTCGTGCATAAAAAAGTTGCAGTCGTGTATCTCCCAGAACTTCACCATGTGGTCACGCAGAACATCGATGTAGTTGTCTGACTTCATAGTGACGTTCTTGGGTAGGAAGAATAAGCCACCTCTGCCCTTATTCCCGCTGAAGGCACCCCACACCATCACGCTGTCGGGATGTTTCACGGTTTTGACTGTGTACTTCGGGTCGTAGCGGAGGCATCTCTCGGGCGCCTGACGATCTTCAAGTACCCCTGAGGAGCCGGAAAGTACTCTCATCACTGAACATGACCGTCGTCCACTCCTCTGATGTCCAGTGTTGATAT
Source organism: Eriocheir sinensis (assembly GCF_024679095.1). Taxonomy (NCBI): domain Eukaryota; kingdom Metazoa; phylum Arthropoda; class Malacostraca; order Decapoda; family Varunidae; genus Eriocheir; species Eriocheir sinensis. The sequence goes on along the minus strand of NC_066530.1, from coordinate 5,799,972 downwards.
TTCTTGCAAAACTGCAGCCTTTTCTTTTTCATGTTCTCAGTCAGAAGAGGTTTCTTGGCGGCTCGACGTGTTGGCAATTTCAAGTCTTTCTGAAGTCGATGCTGTATCGTTCTGACTGTGACCTTCTTGAGCAGCTCTGAATGGTTTTCTTTTAGTTCTAACGCCGTTATACTAGGGTTTGACATCACTTCTCTCTTCAGAAGTTGGTCTGTGCGTGGCGAAGTCTTCCTTGGCCGGCCAGAGCCCTTCTTCCGTCGTGGAGTGGTACCCAGGGGCAGTGCGCTACTTGCTCTCTTGAGGCGGTAAATCGTCATTCTTGCGACCTGCAGCTCAGCCGCCACGCGTATCACACACATTCCTTGTTCTAATAGAGTCAGGGCCCGACTCTTCTGCACCAAAGACAGGTGACTTTTTGCCATTGTGACTGGTAGAAGTGGAGATACAGGGCGGGAAAGGTGGGGGTCGAGTAGAAAATGGTGCGCTCGGGAGCGGCACACATTTGCCCCTCTTTCGTCGAGCTCCGGGAGCTCACTGAGGAGCGAGGCGTGGGGTGGGAAGGGAGTAAGGGGGGACCAAGCGCACTACGTCAGCACAAGCTCCGCCCACTTCTCTTATGGCGGGAACGTGAGTAAAAATGTTACGTTGATTCGCGTGTAACATTTTTTTTTTGCGCTCAAAATGTAACATTTTTTTTCGCGGCCACTGTACAATCTTCTTAGAAACATAAAAGCAGCATTTACATATTTAGATGAAGAAATGGTGAAGAAGCTAATAACATCGATGATACGTCCAAGACTGGAATATGCAGCATTAGTGTGGTCACCTAGACTGAAGAAAGAAATTAGAAAGTTGGAAAGAATACAAAGAGCAGCGACTAAATTACCGGAAGCTCTGAGAGAACATACTTATGAAGAAAGTCTGGAGAAATTAGGACTAACAACACTGGGGAGCAGAAGAGAGAGAGGGGACCTGATGCACTGTACAGGATACAATAGGGATTGGAGAAATTGGACAGGGAAGACCTAGTGGAACGTGACAGAAGTGTGACAAGAGGCAATGGTAAGAAATTGAAGAAGAGCGACTGTAGGAGAGACATCAAGAAATACAGTTTTCCATACAGAAGCATAACAACATGGAACAGACTTGACAAGGAGACTGTGTGTGCAAAAACGATTCATGAATTTAAAGCCATGCTGGATAATAAACGTCATGGAGACGGGACAGCACGAGCCTAGTACGGCTCTTTTCCTGTATTTCACAACTAGGTAAATACAACTAGATAAATAAATACACACACACACACACACACACACACACACACACACTCACTCACTCACTCACTCACTCACACACACACACACACACACACACACACAAAGTGGGTACCAAGGATGAAAAAAGGACAGAAATTAAGAGAAGAGTGGTATAATAGATAGTATGTAGATGCCAAGTAGGATAAGGAGAAGGCACAGAACAAATGGAGAAAAAATAGGAGGATGGATCTATGGAATGAGTGCAAAAGGAAGAGGAATGCTTATGTCAAAAGTAAGAAGAGAAGAAACAAGGAATTTTGAGAAAAATATTGTAGATAAGTGCAAAGACCAGCCAAAACTGTTTTATAAGTTCATAAATGTAAAGTTGAAAAACAGAGATGAGATTCAGAAAGTTAAAGTTAATGGTGAAACTTTTGATAGTATAAGTGAAATAGTAGAAGTGATGAATAATTGTTTGCAAACAGTGTTCACAAGGGAGAGTGAGTTTGAAGGTGTAGATGCAGTGCCAGGGAATAGAGTGGGTCTGGAGAGAATACAAACATCAGCAGAAGAAGTTAGAAAATTATTGGAAAAATTGGATGCGAGGAAATCAGCAGGACCGGATGGTAGTATATCAAATTGGGTGCTAAAAGAGTGTAACCAGCAAATAGCTGAAAAGTTGAGCAACTTGATTACTGTCTCACTAGCACAAGTGAAGGTATGTACCAAGAGACTGGAAGAGGGCTAACATTGTCCCAATACATAAAGGAGGAAGTAAGGAAGACCTGTTGAACTATAGGCCAGTGTCATTAACAAGTGTAGTAGCAAAGATGTGTGAGAAAATTATAAAAAACAGATGGGTAGAGTATTTAGAAGAAAACAGTATATTAACAAATAGCCAATTCGGATTCAGAGGAGGACGGTCTTGTGTAACTAATCTGATCAGCTTCTGTTTTTAAGAGTAATTGATATAATACAGGAAAGAGACGGTTGAGCAAGTTGTGTGTATCTGGATTTAAAGAAGGCATTTGATAAAGTACCACACAAGCGATTAATATGGAAACTTAATCATGTTGGAGGTCTGGGTGGTTCAATATTGGATTGGATTATGGACTTTTTGACGAAGAGAAAAATGAGAACAGTAATTAGGAATAATACATCAAGCTGGATGGAAGTGACTAGTGGAGTCCCCCAACGATCGGTGTTGGCTTCGATTATGTTTGTAATTTATATTAATGACATGACAGAAGGGGTGACAAGCTATATAAATATGTTTGCTGAAAGAAAGCAAGAAGAGAGTTGATGAAGACTGGAAAAAGACTAAGTGAAAAATATAAAGGGAACAGGAAATCATATTAGAAAGAAGTAAAAAACGAAAGAAATGCAGAAAATATCTCCTCAAGTAAAATAAATGAAGTTATGGATGAAAATGGAAAGATGTTGAAAGACGGGGAAGCTGTGAAAGAGAGATGGAGAGAATATTTCAAAAACTTAATGAATTTTGAGGATGGACGTCCAGCAGCTGTAACAGCAGCAATTTTCAGTAGAGATAGAGGAGGAGTATTTAAAGAAAGAAGTATAACATATAAATCAGGCAATAAAAATATTAAAAAATAGAAAGGCAGCAGGAATTAATGGAATCACAGTAGAAATGTTGAAGTGTGGAGATGTAGTTGTTAAATGGATGGTCAAGATATGTGAAGTAGCATGGGAAGGGGGGGGGGGGGGTGCCAGCAGACTGGACGAAAGCCATCACTGTCCCAGTTTACAAGGGGAAGGGCAGGAGAGGGGAATGTGGGAGCTATAGAGGTATAAGTCTCCTGAGTATACCTGGAAAGGTATATGGAAAAGTCATAATAGAGAGGGTGCAAAGACTTACAGAAGAGAAAATCAGTGAAGAACAAGGAGGCTTCAGGAAGGGAAGGGATGTGTGGATCAGATATTTGCCTTCAGGATGGTAGTAGAAAAAATATTAGCAAAAGGAAAGAAACTATACGCTGCCTTCATGGATTTGGAAAAAGCTGATGACAGAGTCGATTGGATTGCATTGTGGGATGTTTTAAAGATTTATAGTGTGGGAGGAAAACTGCTTAGTGCAATTAAGTCTTTCTATGAGGATGCATCTGCATATGTCAAAATTACTGGAGAAACAAGTGAACATTTTGAGATAAAAGTGGACTTAAGACAAGGGTGCGTCATGTCACCATGGTTATTCAATATTTATATGGATGGTGTTATTAGAGAAATTAAGGGCAAAGTTGGAGAAGTTGGAGTAAGACTGTTCGATGAGGGAAGGAAGTGAGTACTGAATTCAATACTGTTTGCTGATGACACGGTGCTCATTGCAGAAAATGAAAGTGACCTACAAAATTTGGTCAGTGTTTTTGATAATGTCTGTAACAGGAAAAAGCTGAAAGTAAATGTCAACAAAAGTAAAGTGATGGTTTGTGAGCGAAGTAGAAGTGAGGGTGTAGATTTTGTATGCCCATATAGAGTGGAAATTGAATGTGAAAAAAAATGCAAAATAATTTTGAATGGTGAAGAAATGGAGGAGGTCAATGAGATTAAGTACCTTGGATCAGTTATGTGTAAGCATGGTGGTATGGAGGGAGAGATAAGAGAAAGGGCATTGCAAGGAAGAAGGGTGGTAGGGTCTTTGGGACGAATCATGAATGGCAGAAGTGTGAGCATGGAGGTAAAGAGGGATTTGAGAAATACAATAATAGTACCAACCCTCACATATGCAAGTGAAACGTGGGCCTGGAATGAAAGTCAGAGGTCTAGAGTGCAGGCAGTGGAAATGAGTTATTTGAGGAGTGCTTGTGGTGTGAGTAGAATGGATGGAGGAGAATGGAGGAGAGTAAGATGACCAGAGGGGTGTATGTGAGTGAGATAGAGGGAGGGAATGCTAGAGGACGACCTCCAGTGAAATGGAGGGACAGGGTGCAAGAGTACATTAGGGAAAGGGGGGAAAGATCTCTGAGAAACTTTGAGCAGGCAAGGAGGGAGTGTCTGGATAGAGAAAGTTGGAAGCTCTTCTGCCGTGGCCATCCTCTGGTGGGAGCTCCTAGGAGCAGGCATCAATGAAATGATGATGATGATGATACTATGCATAATCTTACATTTTATATATCGCATAATTTATAACTAATAGTTTTATTATTATGTACATGTATACTAAAAGGGTGTGAGAATACATAGCATATGTGGAGCACTTTATTTTTTGCATTTTTCACATACGGTATTGAGTGGAAATATGAATACACAGATTTTCAAAGGCATTGGTAAAAAATCGGTCGCGCCACATAAATTTCTGCAGATATGAGTGAAGGAAGTCTCACCTGCAGCCCCTCATCATCTTGAGGGGGGACTTGTGTTTGTTCCAATATGACTCAATTGTTTGAGTGTGAACCCCAGTTTGAGGATCAACAAAGTTCAGAGAATGGTTGACCGTCCTGTGCACAAATCCCTGGCCCTGGATGTTGTGGTATGCCTTCCATTCATCAGAACGAATGATAGACCCTGGTTGCACCACTGCGTTGATGATAGAGAAGGGTAGCAGCATCTCTTAAGGCCCACGATTTCAAGTAGCCGACCGCTGGTGATGTGCTGGTGTCGACCATGCCAAACACCCATATAGAGGTGTGTGGTCCTCGACCCTGATGATGCTTGGGCTTATGAGAAAAGCAAGATTCATCCACTTCTACCACTGTCCCGGGACTGCCAAGCTTGATGGGATTGGCCTGAAGGGATCTGCTGCACACTTCTCTAAAAAAACTGTAGCAGTCGACCATAGTTTTCTTTGAAACACCTGTTTGACGGGATGCTTGTTTTTCGCCAATGCATTCACTCCATAGATACAATGCATGGATCTAGGTCTGAAGTGATAAATTGGAGTTGGCAAAAAATTATCCAGTCCTTTTTTTTTTTTTTTTTTTTTTTTTTTTCCATAAAAGGAGACACTTCAAGAGCGTGAAAAAAAAAAAAATAATAATAATGAAAAAAAAGCCTGTTACTTACTGCTCTCCAATAGAGTACATAGGAGTGGCCAAAAAGAGAGGTCAATTTCGGGAGGAGAGGTGTCCTGATACCCTCCTCTCGAGAGAGTTCAAGTCATAGGCAGGAGGAAATACAGATGCAGGAAGACTGTTCCAGAGGTTACCAGCATGAGGGATGAAAGAGTGAAGATGCTGGTTAACTCTTGCATAAGGGGTATGGACAGTATGGGGATGAGCTTGATTAGAAAGTCGTGTGAGGCGAGGCCGCGGAAGGGGGGGAGGTATGCAGTTAGCAAGTTCAGAAGAGCAGTTAGTGTGAAAATATCGATAGAAGATAGAAATAGGGGCAACATCTCGAAGGAATTTAAGAGGTAGAAGACTATCAGTAAGAGGAGGAGAGCTGATGAGACGAAGAGCTTTAGACTCCACTCTGTCCAAGAGAGCTGTGTGTGTGTGTGGAGGCCCCCCCCCCATGAGATGCATACTCCATACGAGGCGGACAAGGCCCTTGTATGTGGAAAGCATCTGTGTGGGGGAGAATGACTGGCGGAGACGATACAGAACGCCCAACCTCGAGGAAGCAGATTTAGTAAGAGATGAGATGTGGTGTCCGGTTTAGATTATGAGCTAAGGATAGACCGAGGATGTTTAGTGTAGAAGAAGCTGATAGCGGAGTGTTGTCGAAGAATAGAGGATAGGTGTTTGGAAGATTGTGTCGAGTTGATAAGTAGAGAAATTGAGTTTTTGAGGCGTTGAAGGATACGAGGTTCCTTCTACCCCAATCAGAAATGATAGCAAGGGCTGAGGTTGAGCATTCTGCAGCCTCCAGCATGGAGTCGTGTACTTCCTGTTGAGAGGGTCTTCTATTGAAAGAAGTTGAATAATGAAGAGTGGAGTAGTCGGCATATGAGTGGACAGGAAAGTTTGTTATGGAAATAAGATCAATGATGAATAACAGAGAGTGCGTGATGGGACAGAGCCCTGTGGAACACCACTGGTAATAGGTTTAGGGGAAGAACAGTGACTGTCTACCACCGCAGAGATAGAACGGCCGGAAAGGAAACTGGAGATAAAGGAACAGAGAGAGGGATAGAATCCGAAAGAGGGCAATTTAGAAAGCAAAGACTTGTGCCAGACTCTATCAAGGCTTTGATATGTCTAGCAACAAAGAAAGATTCACCAACGGCTAAGAGAAGATGACCAAGAGTCAGTTAAGAGAGCAAGAAGATCGCCAGTAGAAAGCCCCTTGCGGAACCCCAACTGGCGATCAGATAGAAGGTTAGAAGTGGAAAGGTGCTTTTGAATCTTCTGGTTAAGGATTGACTTAAAAGCTTTAAATAGACAAAAAAGTAAAGCTATAGGGCGGTAGTTTGAGGGATTGGAACAGTCAACCTTCTTAGGCACAGGCTGTACAAAGGCATACTTCCAGCAGGAAGGAAAGATAGATGTTGATAGGCAGAGACAAAAGAGTTTAGCCAGGCAGGGTGTCAGCACGGAAGCACAGTTTTTAAGGACAATAGGAGGCACTCCATCAGGTCCATAAGCCTTCTGAGAGTTGAGGCCAGAGAGGGCATAGAAAACATCATTTTTAAGAATCTTAATAACAGGCATGAAGGAGTCAGAGGGGGGATGAGTAGGAGGAATATGCCCAGAATCGTCCAGAGTGGAGTTGTTACAGAAAGTTTGAGTGAAGAGTTCAGCCTTAGAGATAGATGAGACGGCGGTGCTGCCGTCAGGGTTAAGGAGAGGAGGGAAAGAAGAAGTGAAATTGGAGGAGATATTTTTGGCTAGATGCCAGAAGTCACGGGAAGAATTAGAGAAAGCAAGGTTTTGACATTTTCTATTGATGAAGGAGTTTTTGGTAAGTCGGAGAATAGATTTGGCACGATTCCGGGCAGAAATATAAAGATCATGGTTAGTAGGAGTGCAAAGGCTCTGGTACCTTTTGTGAGCATGACAACAAGCATGATTAAACCAAGGCTTTTTAGCATGATTAAAACAAAGCCCTATCGCTGTTGTATATTTGTACTTAACACAGCCTTTTGTTTGGCATCTCCACGCATAACCATCCTTACACTTGGCATGTTTAGTCCAGTTCATCGCATTGTCACAATTGCCACACTTTTTCATTTCTTAAAAGTCAATGTTGTTTAAGCCAAATGATCACAGGCAAAGGATCCTCAGTCAGCAGAGGGAACACGACAGACTTGAATGTCTCACGGGCCATGTCGAACTACAGACTGAATACATGAACCCAATGGTGCTAAAACTGATCACAAGTTGTGTCAGGTTAGTCAAAAATGTAAAGGTGAGATCAGGTCAACTGCTGAGGTCTTGATCCCCTGATGTCAGGTCTACCGGTGAGGTTTTGGCCACCCACTGTAGTCATGTCATCAACTGAAAAATTGCCCCCCCAACTCTGCCCAGCTGAAGAATCGCCCCACCAGAGCGGTCTGGGGGGGCAATTGTTCAAATGATCCAATTACTTTTTGAGTTATGGGCATTTAAACTTTTTACTTATTTCGCCACGCTTTCATCTTTTTCTAGGCGTTTCTTTTGGCCAACAAATTTCATCATATCATTATTCATTGTATTCTACAACAGTTTGGATGACAGCATTTGATTTTGATAGCTACCGTCCCCCTCCTCTTGATGAGGATACTATATATCTGGTGTCAACCTCAATCATCATCATCATCATCATCGTTTAACGTCCATTTATTCCCTATGGTGGGGTTGGACGGGATATGAGCCTCCTCTACTCTTGCCGGTCCATAGGCATTTCTTCCGTGATGTTCAGCATCCTTATATACCTTCCTCCACGTCTTCCTCGGTCTTCCTGGTGGTCTTCTGCCCTCTACCTCAAAGTTCAGTGCACTTCTCAGAATGTGTTCTTCTCTTCTCACATGCCCAAACCACCTTAATCTGGCCATATTCAGTAACTCCTCCAGGCCACTCCTCTTCACCATTTCTTCATTTGAAATTCCATCTTGTCATCTGATTGCCATCAAATATCTAAGCATTCTCACATCACATCGTATCAATATAGTGCTTCCAGCTGTTTCGTCATAGCCCAAGTCTCTGCCCCATACAGGAGCACCGATCTCACACACGCTCTGTACAACTGTGCTCTGGTGCCAAGCAGGATATTCTGGTTCACTAATAAGCTTGCCAGTTCCCTCCAGCTCTTCCAAGCACAAGCTATCCTCCCTCTCACCTAACCTCAATCACAAGACCAATACCAATGTGACTTGTGTGGCCTTGAGTCATCCAGGAGCCGTCATAGCTTACGTTGATGTCCATAAGGCCATCATTCCTCTGCCCAAGGCTGGCATAGTGTTGTCTTGCGGCTTTGTGCCCTTCCTTGATGGTGGTGTTGTAGAATTCATCCATTATCTCAAAGAGATACTGTGCATGGTACTCGTACCTCTTAGAATGTAGGCCTGGCCGTTTCATTGAAGCTGCCAATGCAGAAATGCCATTGTACCCTTGGTTACTGAGAATGGTGTGCAGTACTAGGGCCAGGTTATTCTCTGTGAAGCCTCCTTTAGTTGTAGTGACTGGTGTAGTGGATGGTAGGGTGATAGTCTGGCTTTTCTAGCACAAACATTCAACTTCAAAACTTCAGTCATGGGTTGTCAGCTTTTACAAAAAAAATATCGTCCACACTCCTTGCACTGTCCTTTCTTGAATCATTCTTGGAGCTGAACATTTGGTACGAGCCGCTTCTTGGTGGTGGTAGTGGTGGGAGAAGCAACTTGGCCTTGAAGCTGCTGCTGTTTCCCTCAGGCCAAAATAATCACATTTATGGGCCACCGCCAGCTTCCTAAAGCTTATGAAAGAAACAACATAAAATTTAGGGAAAAGTAATAATTAATAAGAAATTGGGATATTAAAATGATGCTCGGTCCTTTAATTACACACGGATGCACTTTTAAGGGCTTAAAACTGATCACCAAGAAGACATAAGTGTCCCAAGACACTCTACATACATGGTTTTATCTTGTGCCAAAATAAAAAATAAAAACATTTTTTGAGGGTATACTGACCTAGTCAGACCCCTTAACCCTTTCCTTGCGCGCGGTGCGGACGCGACTATCCCCTCAGGCGCAGTCGGGCAGCCCAATGGGGGGTCTCTTTAACCTCTGTATCTCAAAACTATTCATCACAGCTAAAACCAAAACACCACTGGAAAGAGGAGGTCCAGATCTATAAGAGTCGGTTATGTATGCCTCTCTTGTGAACGTACATGCACGTTCAGGGAGTGTTGAATGTTAACACTTACGTCGGTGTGTGCGGGATGATCAGCCATATTGATGTAACTGCGGACATCTCTCCTTCAGACTCTGGCAAGGGAGTATTGCCAACTGCAATATTTACAACTATTTGGTCAAAGAATCAGTCAGGTGATAGGTGAAACTATGCAAAAATGCCGCTATATTGGGCTAGAACATCCACCAGTTACTCGTCCATAGATTTGCCACGCTGGGCTGATATGATTTTCCACCAAATTTAGTGAAGAACCCACTCAACTGGCAATCCTGTGTTGTGGGAATTAGTGTTGGAACACTCTCATACGCGGGAGATTTGAGTGCGGGTGGAGCTCACAAGCAGCGCTTAGCACCACAAGCAACACGCCTAACGCCACTGCAGCTGCTTAGCAATAAAAGGGTTAAGGACACCGATGGTAAGTAGACATGACCAGACATGTCAAAGCAGCAAAAACTTGGGGCAATGATGCGCGAAAGTCGGGATGGTAAGAATTTAGGACTAAGCGCAAAACTCGAGGATCGTGAAACTCAGGAGGGTACTGTATACTCTCTCCTCCCTAATGTACATATTTCTCATGCCTCCCTCCACACACCATCCCTAGGTCTTCTTCAGTCTTCCAGCTGGTCTCCTCCCTTCTACCTCTACCTCTGCAGCTCTTCTGAATACATGGTCTTCCTCCCTCCCCTTGACGTGGTCATACCACCTTAATCTTTGCCTCCTCACCAAACTCACCACATTTTTCACACCACACATCATCACCTCCTTGTTTGATGCCCTATCTTCCCTCAACAAGTAAGGGGCATTGAGGTAGAGGCAAGATCAACAGCCATACAGGTGGGTGGTGAGGTAGAGGTAGTTGTAGATAGTCGGGTCTGACGCACTATTCCAGTGAAACGACAGTTGATATATGGCGCACACTCGGCGAATAAATTAAACATCTTTGTAAATGCCCATAGCATTATTCAGAAGCGTAGCCACTTGTTAATACATGCAATTACTGAAAAACCCGACTTCATTTTGATCACAGAAACATGGCTGAATACACATGACAAGCATCAGTTAAGTGAAGTAATTATCAATGGTTACAATGCGTTTGCTAAGTGTCGTCTACACAAAAAAAGTGGTGTAATAATATATGCTAAAAGTAATTTAGAAGTCATTCAGCTTAACACAACCGAAACAGAGGCTTATGATTCATTGTATGTAAAATCTACGATCAATAATGAAAAGTATTTTCTTTTAGCAATTTAAAGAACTACTAAATCAAATGAGGAAATTGATGTAAATCTCATGAGAGATAAATAAAATTATCAGAAATAGAAATGCAATAATATGCGGCAACTTCAATAACCCCTCTATTAACTGGTCTGCACTATCTGCCGACAGGGAAGGAGCTAGATTAATAAATTTTGCACAAGATACATTTCTTTATCAAACAGTTACCACGCCAATGCGAGGAAATAACATTCTGGATTTAGTCTTCACGACCGACAGCCACCTCATAACCGCATGTGAGGTCGGCGAGCCTTTTGCAAGCAGTGATCACAACATAATCAGATGCATTTTGAATATTGAAACAGAAGCACGAGAAAACTCACTCTTAATACCTAACTATAGTAAAGCAAAGTTAAAGGACTTAAGAAGAGAATTGGCTTCAGTAAATTGGAATCATTTGCTCCATAACATCAGCGTTCAAGAAATGTATAATCGTTTTACGCACAAATCACAACGAGCGTAAATAAATTCATTCCACTCAAGCCACGAAGGACAGAGAATCAAAAGCCGTTATGGATGACTAATTACCTGCAGAAAATCATCGTCGAAAAAAGAAAAATGTATAAGAAATTTAAGCTGTCACACACTTCACAGGATCAAACTAATTATATCAATATCAAGAGAGAGTGCGAAAGGAAAATCAGAAAACAGAAACACGAATATGAGATGAAAATATCACGATGCGAAGAAAAATCCCAAATTATTTTTCAGTTACATAAGAAGCAAAAAAACTGTAAAAAATAATATTGGCCCACTATTAGTAAATGGCGATATGATTCATGATGATAAAGGCATGGCGTCGGTCCTAAATTCAACCTTTAGCAGCATATTCACAAAAGAGAACATGACATCAATCCCAGTCCCGAGGACTATTTTTCAAGGCCCTGAAGAACATAAGCTTATGCTGACCAAATCGATATCAGTGAAGTGCGTGCATACCTGCAAAAAATAGATTCAAATAAATCTCCGGGCCCCGACAATTTATCTCCTCGCGTGTTAAGAGAATGTAGTCAACAGCTAGAATTACCCATAACGTTATTGTTCAACAAGTCATTAGCACAGGCTAGTCTGCCTCTAGAGTGGAAAAAGGCCAATGTTACCCCGATATTTAAAAAAGGAGATAAAAAACAAGCCAGTAATTATCGTCCTATCAGCCTTACGTCTGTCCTAATTAAATTATTCGAAAAAATAATCAGGGATAAAATTATCACTTTCCTAGAAACAAATGATTTGATAACTGATAATCAGCATGGATTTCGTAGTAATCGGTCTTGCCTTACCAACTTATTAACTTTTTTCAACGACGTTTATTCAAGTTGGGACGCCCGAGCCCCATATGACGTAATTTACCTAGACTTTCAGAAAGCATTTCATAAAGTTCCCCACGTTAGGCTTATTTTAAAACTGCGTTCCCACGGTATTAGTGATCATTTATGTGCGTGGATTCATGACTGGCTCACCTAAAGAGAACAGCGTGTGGTTCTTAATGTAATGGTGAAACATCCGATTGGCAACCCGTAACCAGTGGCGTGCTCCAAGGTTTGGTCCTGGGGCCAACACTATTCATAATTTACGTGAACGATTTACAGACTGATATCCTGTCAAAAGTAGCCAAATTCACCAACGACACCAAATTAGGAGGTACGGTAACGAACAGTAAAAATTGCGAGAACATTCAATCAGACTTAATAAGACTTGCCGACTGGAGCGAAAAATGGCAAATGTGTTTCAACGTAGATAAATGTAAAGTAATGCACATAGGTGAAAAGAATCCTAACTCTAAATATCAGCTTCAAGGACATGAGCTCAGCGAAGTAAAACAAGAAAAAGATCTTGGTGTCATTATCAGTAACACTCATAAAATGAGTGATCAATGTTCTGCAGTGAGTAAAAAAAGCCAATATGATGCTAGGATTAATCTCAAGAAACTTTGATTATAAATCACCCGAACTTATGAAAAGATTATATTTAGCATTTGTAAGACCACACCTAGAATACGCCGTTCAGTTCTGGTCACCGAACTATATCAAAGATCAAGTTTTGCTAGAAAGGATACAGCGACAAGCAACCAAACAAATTCCAGTGCTCCGTAACTTGACGTATGACGAGCGTTTAAAGCGTTTAGATATGTTTTCTTTAAGGAAGCGAAGAGTAAGAGGGGACTTAATTGAAGTGTTCAAAATCCTTAATAGATTCAACAACATTAACCCAGATAGTCTATTTCAGAGAGACACCAACACAATAACACGCAGCAACGGTATGAAGTTAACCCCTTCACTCCGGCGACGCCAACGTCGGTGTCCGACGGCATCACTGTATGGAAAGGGTTAGTCCTCTTCTAAACTTCTTAATCATCTTCCTTTCCTCTTACCCCTCTTCTAAACCTCTTAAGAGGAAATGGAAGTGGATTAAGAGGAATTTAGAGGAGGATTGAGAGGTTTAGAAGAGGATTAATCCTCTTCCATTTCCTCTTGACCCTTTCCGTACTGTGACACCGACATCTGCGTCATGGATGGAAAGGGTTAAAGGGAAACCGATGTAACACATTGGCGCGCAGAAGTTATTTCAATAATAGGGTCATCGATCACTGGAATAGACTCCCACCGTCAGTAGTTAGCACACAGAGTATTAATCGCTTCAAGTCTTCATTGGATAAGTATTTCAGGGATATAAGATTTTACTGACCCTTTTTCATATGTTTCAGGCAGTGAGGTGTGGGAACAGTAAGGTTAACAGGATACTGGAGCGTACCCCTGTACCGAAGGTAAACGAGGATCAAGCCTCTACCAGTAATCCCTGAAACAACATCTCACCCCATCGTGAGCAGTCCAATACTAGCTTTTATTTATTTATTTATTTTTATTTTTATTTTATTTTTTATTATTATTATTTTTTTTTTTTTATGATTCAACTACATACACTGTTTACTGACCCTTTTTCGTTTGTCTCAGGCAGCCTGCAGCACAAGTACAACCTGAAGACATTAGTTTCCCCCACAGCATAGGTCACCAGTAGCGTAAGTTAAGGGTAGTAATTTCCTCTTATTTCTCTCTTTACTGTAAAATTTCCATGTCCCTCTCTTCCTTAAAGGCACATGGTGTTCTCTTCTAACTATTTCCTCCCGCACGCTGTCGGAGGGAGAGGTGGTGGGGAGCCTTCATCTATTCTATCCTGTCCTACCACACGTAGTTTACTAGTAGTAGCGGTAGGCTTATGGACCTGATGGAGTGCCTCCTATTGTAGTTAAAAACTGTGCCTCCGTGCTGTCACCCTGCCTGGTCAAACTCTTTCGCCTGCCTGTCAACATCGACCTGTCCTTCGTGCTGGAAGTATGCCTTCATACAGCCTGTACCTAAGAAGGGTGACCGCTCCAATCCCTCAAACTACCGTCCCTATTGCTTTACTTTCTTGTCTATCTAAAGCTTTTGAATCAATCCTTAACCGGAAGATTCAAAAGCACCTTTCCACTTCTGACCTTCTATCTGATCGCCAGTATGGGTTCCGCAAGGCGTTCTACTGGTGATCTCCTAGCCTTCTTAACTGACTCTTGGTCATCCTCTCTTAGCCGTTTCGTGAAACTTTTGCTATTACGCTGGACATATCAAAAGCTTTTGATAGGGTCTGGCACAAATCTTTGCTTTCTAAACTACCTCCTACGGTTTCTATCCTTCTCTGTACCTTTATCTCCAGTTTCCTTTCTGACCGTTCTATTTCTGCCGTGGTAGACGGTCACTGTTCTTCCTCTAAATCTATTAACAGTGGTGTCCCACAGGGTTCTTTCCTATCTCCCACTCTTTCTGTTGTTCATTGATGATCTTCTTTCCAAAACGAACTGTCCTATCCATTCCTACCGATGATTCCACTCTGCATTATTCAACTTCTTTAATAGAAGACCCACCCTTCAGGAACTTAACGACTCAAGGCTGGAGGCTGCAGAACGCTTAGCCTCAGACCTTACTATTATCTCCGATTGGGGCAAGAAGAACCTGGTGTCCTTCAACGCCTCAAAACACAGTTTCTCCACCTATCCACTCGACACAATCTTCCAAACAACTATCCCCTATTCTTTGACAACACCCAGCTATCACCTTCCTCAACACTAAACATCCTCGGTCTATCCTTAACTCAAAATCTCAACTGAAACTTCATATCTCATCTCTTACTAAATCAGCTTCCTCGAGGCTGGGTGTTCTGTACCGCCTCCGCCAGTTCTTCTCCCCTGCACAGTTGCTGTCCATATACAGGGCCTTGTCCGCCTCAGATGGAGTATGCATCTCATGTGGGGGCTCCACACACAGCTCTTCTGGACAGAGTGGAGGCTAAGGCTTCGTCTCATCAGCTCCTCCTCATACTGATAGTCCTCTACCTCTTAAATTCCGCCAATGTTGCCTCTTTCTATCTTCTATCGATATTTCCACGCTGACTGCTCTTCTGAACTTGCTAACTGCATGCCTCCCTCCCGCGGCCCCGCTGCACTCGACTTTCTACTCATGCTCATCCCTATACTGTCCAAACCCTTATGCAAAAGTTAACCAGCATCTTCACTCTTTCATCCTCACGCTGGTAAACTCTGGAACAATCTTCCTTCATCTGTATTTCCTCCTGCTCACGACTTGAACTCTTTCAAGAGGAGGGTGTCAGGACACCTCCTCCCAAAACTGACCTATCTTTCGCCACCTCTTTGGATTCTTTAGGAGCAGCAGTAGCGGCTTTTTTTTATTAGTGTTTACTTTTTTGTGCCCTTGAACTGTCTCCTTTGCTGTAAAAAAAAAAAAAAAAAAAAAAAAAACAGACACCCTCGCCAAAGACCAACAGGTCTTCTGGTGTCTGTTCTTCCTATGTATATCACTTGCTCCATGCATTTCAGCATTCTACAGTCACTGTTCTTTATTGTCCTCTCCAACTCTTTATCTGTTGACCATGTTTATGCTCAGTATAAAATCACCTGCAGGTTGCATCACAAAGGAACAGTTGATTAAATATTAACCCTGTTCCTTAACATTAATTCTCGGTTGACCGACAAGCTTGCTAACTATATTTTCTTCAAGCAGCTGATATTCTTGTTCTCACCACTGTCTCTTCTCCAGCCTTATAAGACAATTATCTCTACCGGATAGCAGGACTGGCCCACCACTTTTTCTTTTTTACGTTGATAGGTACCAAAGAAATTCTTATTAAATGGAATTTGTGCTATATATATCTGTTATTTCAATAGGATTTAAGTTTTGAACTGGTTAGACCTTTTTATCAAAAGTCAGTTCATGGGCAAAATTGAAGATACAAAATATACCACTATAGTGCTGTTCCTGCAAGCAGAAAACTGTAAAAGTAGCTGAAAGAGTGTGTCAATCAGTCTAGAAATGCAGCTAACTGCTTCTGTTACAAATCATTAAATGATTGACTTTTCAGTGCCTGTTGTTTGTACCCTGCTGCCACCGCAGCCACAAAATAGCTCTCAGAGAGAGGTTCAACTTGCTTACTGTTTCTATATCTCACTCACCACTCACAAAAATCACAAGTGGACAAACTAAAACAAAACCCAGCAAATTAATGTTTTTTCTGCTGTATTCCCCCAGTGGGCATGCGTGGTGGACAACAGAGCAACTTATTTCTGCGAGGAGATATTTCTTGCAACTACAGCCCAGGTAATGGACCAGCCCCACCACCGCCCTGATCCATCCTGCGCTGCATATTTCAGCTGCCCCACAACGTGTGCCAAATAAATTTAAATTAACCGAACCTAACTTAACATAACCTAACCTACCTAACAGACCCTTTAAACTGTGACAGCACTGACACTCATAAACAAGTAGAGAGTGTCGGCGTAAATACAGACCACAGGACAGGACATGGCAGCATCGGTCCATTACGCTGGCAAGTGTTGCGAGAAATACCTCCTCACAGAAATAAGTCACTCTGCTGTCCACCACACATGCACACTGGGGGAATACACAGCAGGAAAAACATTAATTTGCTTGGTTTTGCTCTAGTTTGACCACTTGTGATCTTTGAGGAGGTATTTCTCACAACTACAGCCCACGTAATGGACCACCCTCGACGGGCGCCTTGTTCATTACGCGCGCTGCATTTCCGCTGCCCCATACTGCGTGCCGAATAAATTTAAATTAACCAAACCTAACTTAACCTAACCTATCTAACGGACTCCTTAAACTGTGACAGCACCGACACTCACAAACACGTGGCAATTTTCCATTACATTTACGTCTTGGATTGATGCATAAGACTTTTTTGTAGTGTAAATACGTTCATTTGAATGGGAATCACCAAGAGGAAAATATTTCATCGGGTGGGCTGAAAAAGACTACAGTAACCGAAGGATGGGACAGCAGATAAAGGGACGAGGGCGAGGTGGCTGGCAGACACTATTGTAGTTACTGGGCGCTGTTGTTTCAAAATCTATTCTCTGTCGGTCCCCGTGGATTTCTGACCCTCTGACCTTGTCCATTATATCCAAAATCCGTTATAAGTGGGTCCGTTATATTGAAGGTTTACTGTACTTAAAACATGGATTCTTTTTTGGTCCCTGAATGCACAAGTGACTTCCAGAAAATAGAAGGGAGTCGAGGGGAGCGAAATCCCATCAGTATTATTCCAGAATATAAAGTATTTTGTGTCCACACAACACACTGCTGTATTGCTTTTCCGTCACAAATGGAGGAGGGGTCAGGGGGGTGAAGCCCCCTCATTAGGTACGTAGGTAACATAAAGTTAGGTTTGGTTAGTTTAAATTTATTCGGCACGCGGTGTGGGACAGCGGTAATACACAGCACAGAATGGGACATGGGGGCAGCGGTCCATTACGCTGGCCGGTGTTGCGAGAAATACCTCCTCACAGAAATAAGCCGCTCTTGTGTCCACCACACATGCACACTGGGGGAATACACAGCAGGAAAAACATTAATTTGCCTGGTTTTGTTCAAGTTTGTCCACTTGTGATCTTTGAGAGCAGTGAGTGAAATATAGAAACAGAAGGCAAGTTGAACCTCTCTACAAGATATTTTGCGTCCGCAGCGGTGGGCAGCTGCGGGTGTACAATAGGCATTGAAAAGTCAATAATTTAGTGATTTTCAGAAAAAATACTATCTCCATAAGAAAAAGCATCATATTTGGTAAGGATTCGTTTTAGTACCGTGCCAGTATTTCATTGCTTCACGTTATGAAACATCACTAGCTTCATATATCTTTTCTACAAACTTTCAAAAATCACATAAACGCTTTCAAAATCCAATTCAAGGAGTATTTATTGTTGACAATAGGGGATAATATTTACGAAAGTGTAGCCTCCTCTGGCGGCGGCCGCGGTGACAGTACCACCACAGCCGCGAAATAGCTCGCAGAGGGTTTAGGGTGGGGGGAACATATTTAAACTACTCCAACCGAACTTTACAACCTGCTAACAGGGGCTTCACCCCCCGCGCCCCCCCCCCGGCGGACCAGGGGGGGCTGTCCCCTCCCCATGTATATGCATTTATTTCACGAGGAGGTATTTCTCGAACACCGATCAGAATATAGTCAAAGCATAGCCAGAGGAGGCTATGCTTTCGTGAATATTATCCCCCATTTTTTACAATAAATAGTCCTTGAATTGGATTTTGAAAGCGTTTCCATGATTGTTGAACGTTTGTAGAAAAGATATATGAAGAGCTAGTGATGTTTCATAACGTAGGGAATGAAATACTGGCACGGTACTAAAACAAATCTTAACCTCATATTTTGTCCAGAAATAAGCAGTCAGCATCTCAAAATTAGAAGGCTACCCTCTCGTGAATAATCCCCATTGTTAGTCTACCTCTGAGGCGTGATGGTTAGCAGTATCAAATCTATTCATAATTTCTTCTATGAAACTGCATTTAATTATTCACATATAAGGTGGGAAAGGAAATTGAAAGAAAATATATGAAGTAGTTATTCTTCAGATTTACCAATTAAAATGATTGGGGGAGGGTCATTAGTTAAGGAAATTTCCCTTGAATTTGGGGATCTAAGAAATTTCCATTGAATTTACATAATTCCCTAAATCTGAGAAGGCCCATATTTCTGTCAATTTAATTTCCCAACCCAAAAACCTGTACTCCAACAGGTCCCTAAGTTTGCTAACCATAGAGCAAGAGAAAAGAGATAGGGAGTAGTGTCCTAAGCTGCAAGTTTACCCATTAATTTTGTATGTTGGGATGTAGCTCTATTGTTTTCTCTGCAAAAGTAGCCAATTTAAAGGCCTGGCCCGAGAAGATGAGACACCAATAACATCAAGAATCAGATTAAGTTTCAAGCTGTTTTAGGTTGACCCACGTGCAACAGTCATGAAGGCAGCACTCTTGATGTCCTTGCGGCCCTCAGGTGCCAGGAACTGTACCAGCTCATCTACAGTGTCCATGGTGATGTCAACCTTGTTCCAGCACTGAGAAGAACCTGAAATCATGCATGCTCTCAGTTTTCTCATTATCGTATAGCTATATCAAACTATGTTATGAAGATTTATGCCTTAACCTTGTGCTTTCACCCTCCATGACCAGGAAATTTTAACATTAAACAACTAAATTCAGGCACTGCTTACCAGAACTATCTGATCCTACTTAATTCCTGCTTTAAAAAGTTGTTTAAGTAATTGAAAATCTTGTGACATGAGAAAATTAGACTAACTTTATAAACTATCAATGAACTGGATACAACTGCTATTTTTCTAGTAAATTGACCAAATCAACTTCTCTTTTTTGGCAGACAGGGTTTGCGTTACACTTTTGGTGTGTACAAACAACACCCCGCCTGCGTCACCTTCCCAACAAGCTATAGGGGCATATCGTTTCTTACCTACGGTAGGTAAGACTGGTAGGTAAGAAACTCTTCAAGACTACGAAAAGACGTTTGAGCTATTGAATGATTAGGAATGAACGAGTGGCATATTCACTGTTTCTTCTTCTTCTTGAGTGTTTTATGGGGCTAGTTAGGCTGTGGTACCATATTCACCGTTTCCTTCGGGTTACAAAATTTGACACCGGAGGGAACACGTGCGCCGCCACAACAAACTTCTTCTTCTTCTTCTTCTTTTACTCAGCTGACTGCTGGGAATATACGTTTCGGTCCGAGTACTATTACTCGATTTACTCGGTTCTTGGATTTGCGTGAATACTCCTCGGTTTTTGCTTGATGGATTAAATCCCCCCAAAAATGGTGGTATTTAAGCGGTTCTACTCGATCTTTAAAAATGTTTCTTGGATGTATAAGCCCTGCAAAATCAAGCAGAACTGAAATTAAAAAAAAAAATTGTTTGTATAACAATATTTGCTGAGTAGCTACTATCGAAACCAAATGCCACGAGAACACCAAACTCAAGCTCAGGCTGTCAAGAGCGTCGCTCTTCCCCACTCCCAGGGGGCCGGGACGGATCGAACTGTCAGGCGTCTTTAATATTCTCCAGGTGTGTGTGTGTGTGTGTGTGTGTGTGTGTGTGTGTGTGTCATTGATCTCTAATAGTAATATAACTGGATTGGTTGACTCCGTGAAAATCCTGAGGCCCGCAGTCGCCATCTTAAGATTCCCTCGGGCCGAGGAATATATGTAAAAAATTCTGCATCAACGCTCGCTGAGTGGCAGCTAGTAGCACGTGGTAAAACACTTCATTACGAAGTTATTAATTTATTGAATTTTTCTAGGCCCTATAGCTACTATAGCTATTATTGGTTTATGGAAGAAAAAAAACACTCGTTACCCAGTCTCCATATTTAGCACAAAGCAGTTCTTTTTCGCATGATTTGACTGTTACATCTTCTATATAGCATGTATGATATGTGTTTCCTTGCAAACTATTTTTTAAATTTATTGGGAAATAACAAATGTTAGTCATCATGAAATAAAACAGAAAAATGTAGGTTCTTTTCATATATTTCTTTTGGTTACCCATTAAAAAATTCTCTATGTTCTAAATTTAAGATTTGAAACAGAAAACGAATAAATTTGATGAGTAACTAAAGCAGGTTCAACTAACTAATTAACTATATAATACACGTAGTGACGTACATTGTTTTTTGCTTTTCTTGTAAACTATGATATTTATGTTGACTGCATTATATTCGTCAATTACACAAAAACTTCAACGTGGCCAACACGAATGATTAGGTTCAAGCATCAGTATATGCATATATAGCTGGCCACGATAACAGAAAACCTTAATTATTCCCGATACCCGATAACTGATAATGGAAAACCTTATCGGTGATAACCGATATTCGTTTACTGGAGACACAAATATAGGCGATAACCGATACCCGATACAAATCCCCAATTCCGATACTAGCTTTGCGGTAATTAAGTCTGATAGGCGAAAACGACACTATTTGATATTTCAAATAAAAAACATAGATGAATTCAAATTTTCATTATCTGTATTTTAGAAAATTTACAAAACCTGAAAACCATACTTTGACACGTACATATATGGACGGTAATACTTGAAACACCTGAACCGGAGTGATGGGATGTCTTATTATAGCGGCTGTCTCATGACACCACACCGGTGTTGTGTTATTTGGCTTCCCCACCGTCAAAAGCTGGCGCTTTTGTTTACAAACACTGGTCTCTCATGAGCTGCGCATGCTCAGACCAGCAAGCGTCGACCTGTACAGTCTCACAAAGCTTTTTAACCGTAATTAAGAGTTGCTGGAATGCTGAATCAGACATGCAGTACCACTACCACCATCCTCGCTGTTTCTAGAACGACACTCTGTACGATTTGTATTTATATTGTTATTCCGGACGTATTACTTGGGTTCCGTGTCGCCGTCACAAGACTCCGTGGGAGGGAGATATGGAATCACCTTGCACAGCTTATGTAGTTTAATATTCTTCCTTAGTATTACAATTCACTCTTGATTCTTCACTGGCCACTAGCTTACTATGACTGGGACTGACTCCTCTCGCCCTCTTCTCATATATATATATATATATATATATATATATATATATATATATATATATATCTATATATATATATGTATATATATATATATATATATATATACAGAACAGTACAGTCTAGAACGTTACAGTATATATTCGATCATACAAGAATGAACATGTAGCAAAAATATGTGCGAGTTGGCAACACTTCCCGCCTGGCGCCTGGCCGCGGGCTCCGCGGGGCGCGGGCGGGGCCTTACTCCCCGCCCCCCTACTCGCTCCTCCTGGAGTCTTCCAGAGGCCCATAGACCTCGGGGGAAGCTTCCAACACAACACTATCCCCGCTCTTAATTGTGATCGTCCCGATCACACAGTTAACTATATACAAACATACGAAAATTAATCAAAAACATAATAATCGTCGTATCGCCGTGGACGCCTGCGTTGTCTCTGTCTTCTGTCCTCTGCCTCCTGCGCGTGTGTCTCCTGGTGCGCCTCGTCGTCGTCCGCTTCTTGCGATGTCCCTGGAACATCTGCCGAAGCCGGGAGGTTATCTCCCTCGGCTGAGAGGTCCAGAAGACCTATGTCGTCGTCGACCTCTTCTCGGTCCTGGACGTCCCTTGCGTTTTCGTCGGCTGCTGGGTGTCTGTAGTTGTCCCAGGTGTAGTTTCCCGGACCGTGGTACCTCCATAGCCGGTTGACGTGGACAACTTTCGGCTTGGTCCTTTCCGTTCTCCGGATTCGGTAAGTCACGTCGGAGAGGCGCTCTAGCACAGTATAAGGGCCTTCCCAAGGGCTTTGTAACTTAGGAGACTGTCTTTTCTTCCTCTGCGAGTTGTAAAGCCAGACTTGGTCTCCTTCTTTGAAGTCAACCGCGCTTCATGGCCTCCCCGGAGAACTTCAAGGCACCACGGACTTGATGGTGCACCTCTTCCAGCCGTTCCTCTAGCTGACGGGCAAAACTGGAGGCGTCCCTTGGGAGGCTTTCCTCAGGAGGCCTTCCTGTCAGTAGGTCCACCGGCAATCGCAGCTCACGTCCAAACATCAGCTTTGCCGGCGAATACCCCGTACTCTCGTGGGCGGCAAACCTGTAGGCCATGAGGAGCGCAGGCAGCTTCTGATCCCATGAAGACTGGTCACCGTTGCACTGCTTGGCCAATTCCTGGCCCAACGTCCAATTAAACCTCTCCACCATTCCATCTGACTGTGGGTGCAGAGGGGTGGTCCGGGTCTTCTTGATACCCAGAAGCTTGCAGCACACAGCAAGGACTGTTGCCTCAAAATTCCTTCCCTGGTCGGAATGGAACTCCTCCACCAATACCTTAGCAATGGTAGTGGCTTCCTGGTCAGGGATGGCGTAGGCTTCCGGCCACTTGGTGAAGTAATCCATTGTGACGCAGATGTACCTATTTCCGTTCGTCGTCAGAGGCAAGGGTCCTGCTATATCCACTGCCACCCGTTCCATGGGAGCTCCAACCTGGTATAGTTGCAATGGGGCACGGTGACGCTTCTTGGGGCCCTTCTTTGCACAGCACACCTCACACGCGTGACACCATTCTTCCACATCCTTCCTCATGCCAACCCAGTAGAACCTTTGGCGCAGGCGACTCAGTGTCTTTTTTACCCCAAGGTGTCCGCTGGTGATGCTGTCGTGCATTTCTTTCAAGACGCCTTCCCGGGATTTCATAGGTAGCACCGTGGACCAGTAGTGGTCAAGACCGTCATGAGAAACCCAGTGTCGCTGCAACACCCCGTTGTCCATCCGAAGAGTGTCCCACTGAGTGAGTAATTCTTGGTGGTAGGGCTTTCTCTCGACATTACCTCCCACCCAGGTCGCATTGACGATTGACCCAGCCACTCCATAATTGGTCGCAGATCTCGGTCCTCCCGCTGCAGTTTTCCTAAGTCTTCCCATGGCACCTCCGCTGTCTGTTCCACTGTAGTGCGGCGGCACATATTCTGGACGCTTTCCCTCTGGAGGCAATGTTGACACTCAGGTAGGCAGGGGCGCCGGCTTAAGCTGTCCGCGTTACCGTGCGTTAGCCCAGATCGGTGCACAATAGTGCAGTGATGCTGCTCTAGTTTACCTATCCAGCGAGCAAGCTGGCCCGGCCTCAGGGTTTTTAAGTGACTTCAGCCACCGCAATGCAGCGTGATCCGTGCGGATAGTGAAATTTGCACCGTACAGGCAAGCATGGAAAAAGTCAAGGCTCTTGACTACTGCCAGGAGTTCTTTCCGGGTCACGCAATAGTTTTTCTCGGCTGGGGTGAGCTTCTTGCTGAAGTAGGCCACAACCCGCTCTATGTCGGCACATGCTTGGGACAGCACTCCACCAATCCCCTCATCACTGGCATCACAATCTAGTATAAAAGGCTTAGAGGGGTCTGGGTAGGTGAGTACAGGCGAGCTGATGAGGGCCTCCTTGAGCTTCTCAAAGGCAACCTGAGTTTCCGCTGTCCACTCAAACTTGCGCCCCTTCTTCGTCAGGAGGTGCAGTGGTGCAGCAATCGTAGCGAGGCCTTTCACAAACCTGCGGTAGTATGAGCACAACCCGAGGAAGCTCCGCAGCTCCTTCACGTTGGTGGGTGTCGGCCAGTCCCTTACCGCAGCCACCTTCTCAGGATCAGTGCGTACTCCGCCCTCGCTCACGATGTGTCCCAAGTATTGGACCTCCTTTTGGAATAGGCAGCATTTCTTCGGGCTGAGCTTAAGGTGTGCAGCTCTAAACCGGGCGAAAACCTCTGATAGCCTTTCCATCTCCTGCTCGAAGGTCTGGCCAAAGATAATCACGTCGTCGAGGTAGATGAGTGCCGTCTTCCAGTGAAGTCCCTCCAGCACCCTCTCCATCAGCCGCTCGAACGTGGCCGGCGCGTTGCACAGGCCAGAGGGCATAACCTTAAACTGCCATAGGCCTTGACCGTAGGAGAAGGCTGTTTTCTCTTTGTCCTGCTCCGACATTTTGACTTGGTGATACCCAGACTTCATATCTAGTGTTGAAAACCACTTGGAGCCCACCAAAGCGCCGAGCGTGTAGTCGATCCGTGGGAGTGGGTATGAATCCTTGATGGTGAGATCGTTGAGGGCTCGGTATTCCACGCAGCACCTGAGGGAACCGTCCTTTTTCCTGACGAGCACTACAGCAGACGCCCACGGGCTGCTGGACCGCTCGATTAACCCCTGTTGCCGGAGATCACCCACCACCTCATCCATCTCCTTGCGACGGGCTGGTGCCATCCTTCGAGGAGCTTGCTTCACTGGGCGGTGGCTACCTGTGTCGATGTGGTGCTCTACCAAGTCCGTACACCCCAAGTCCAGGTCTCCTGTGGAAAACACATCTGCATTCCTCACGAGAAGTTCCCTGAGCTGTTCCACTTGGGGCTCCTCTAGACACTGGGAGCTCCTGGCAAACAGGTCGAACAGGTAATCGGGCAGCTCCTCCTGGGGCTTCGTCAGGGTTCTCCTGAAGACACAGGTTCTCGGTTCCTGGTCGATCTCTTGGCACAACCCCACCATGGTCCCTTGTTTTATTTTCTTTGGGCTGAAGGAGACATTGGCCATGACGACAGGCACTTCCCCTGCAGCAGGGTCTACCAAAGTACTGCCTACAATCACCCCGTTTTCTACCGGGCATCGACTTCCACTCTCTACCACACACAGGCTAGCTGGGGTAGCACCCGTAATTTGACAGGGAAACAGCATCTCTGACCTCGGAGGAATAATGGTGGTGCGCTTGATCGTCACTGGGAGGCCCTCCTTGTTCACAGTTGTCAGTGGCACCCTCCTTCCTCCAACAGTCAGCTGCTTAGCGCGGAAGTCCAGCTTGCACCTGTGGGAGACAAGATAATCCATACCTAGGATGCAGGGGTCGTCCATATCAGCCGCGTAGACAGAGAGGAATTCTTCCTTTCCTCCGAGCTCAAACTTCACGTCCACTGGGCCTCTGAGCTCTGCATAGTGTCCAGTGACTCCGCACAGTCGATGCGGCGTCTTAGGAAGCCGACGATGACTCACCACGTCAGGCCGCACCAGTGTGTGTTCCGAGCCTGTGTCGACGACCACAGGCCACAACACTCCGTCAACCTTGCCCTCCACTCGGCAGCTCATCATGGTAGTTCTCCTGCACACTGATATCTTCGGGGCATGTACAGGACAGACTGGTCGTTGCCCCCGTGAACCAGTCCTCCTTAGTTTCCCTCACCCGAGTGGTGGTCCCTCGTTGGGGGCACATTTTTCTGACACTCATTCTTCCAGTGCCCCTTTTCTCCACATGTCCAGAACTTGGGTCCTTCCCTGGGCTTCTTCCTAGCGCCACTTTCATATTCCTTCTTGTTGTTGCTGTGCTCTTTCTTGTTGTTCTTTGAATTCTTGGAGTGTTCTTACTTGTTGTTGCTGTGCTCTTTCTTGATGTTCTTTGAGTTCTTGGTGTGTTCCTTCTTGTTGTTGCTGTGCTCTTTCTTGTTGTTCTTTGAGTTCTTGGAGTGTTCTTTCTTGTTGTTGCTGTGCTCTTTCTTTTTGTTCTTTGAGTTCTTGGAGTGCTCTTTCTTGTTTCTCCCCCTGTAGTCTCAAAGCTTCCAAGAGTTCAGTCAACACGTCGTCCCTCTGGGCAGCTTGGGAACGAGTCTCCATGGTGGAAAAAAACAAATGGCTACACTCCTGACGCCAATGTTATGCCGGACGTATTACTTGGGTTCCGTGTCGCCGTCACAAGACTCTGTGGAGGAGATATGTAAACACCTTGCACAGCTTCTGTTGTTTAACATCCTTCTTTAGTAGTAAAATTCACTCTTGACTCTATACTGGCCACTAGCTTACTATGACTGGGACTGACTTCTCGCGCCCTCTTCTCATATATATATATATATATATATATATATATATATATATATATATATATATATATATATATATATATATATATATATATATATATATATATATATATATATATATATATATATATATATATATATATATATATATATATATATATATATATATATATATATATATATATATATATATATATATATATATATATATATATATATATATATATATATATATATATATATATATATATATATATATATATATATAATATATATATATATATATATATATATATATATATATATATATATAGAGAACAGTAGAGTCTCGCGTGAGAGTATATAGTCGATCATACAAGAATGAACATGTAGCAAAAATATGTGCGAGTTGGCAACACTTTCCGCCTGGCGCTTGGCCGCGGACTCCGCGGGACGCGGGCGGGGCCTTGTTCCCCGCCCCCCTACTCGCTCCTCCTGGAGTCTTCCAGAGTCCCATAGACCCCGGGGGAAGCTTGCAGCACAACAATATGTACGGAGTGTCGTTCTAGAAACAGCGAGGATGGCGGTACTGTATGTCTGATTCAGCCTTCCAGCAACTCTTACTGTGTTAAAAAGGTTTGTGAGACTGTACAGTGTACAGGTCTACGCTTACTGGTATGAGCATGCGCAGTTCACGAGAGACCAGTGTTTGTAAACAAAAGCACCTGCTTTTGACGATGGGACACCAAATAACACAACACCGGGTCACCCCACTGAGTCTCCTCGTGACGACGGCGACGCGGCCGCTATCACTACTTATTCAGTTATTCTTACTTATCAACACTAACACTTTACCAGTCACTTCAGTAAAGAAGCACTGAAGCACTGAGAACCAGAACAATGGCACTCACTCTGTCACTCGAGACGCAGCTGAGAGGCCACGCGGCACGCCGCCACGTGATAACACAATCCGCTGGTCTCTGTTTGCGCTCTTTACAACGGGATCACAAATATCAGGCAGTGAATAATCATTTTGGGGGAAAAGTTAAATGATTTTTCTCTTTGATAGTGATTTTTGAGTCTAACATAAAAAAAATAACCTAGTGTTTTAATGTTGATCTAAGTATTGTTATGCCGGACGTGTTACTTGGGTCCGTGTCGCCGTCAGGAGACTCCGTGGGAGGGAGATATGTAAACACTTCGCACAGCTTCTGTAGTTTAATATTCTTCCTTAGTAGTACACTTCACTTTGACTCTTCACTTACCACTAGCTTACTATGACTGGGACTGCCCTCTCTCGCCCTCTTCTCCTACACTTCCCGCCTGGCGTCTGGCTACTCTTCGCGGGGCGCGGACGGCTCGCCTTGTTCCCCGCCCCCCTGCTCGTTCCTCCCGGAGCCTTCTAGAGGCCTATGGTCGCCGGGGGAAGCTTCCAGCACAACAGTATGAAATCTCTTCACCGAAGATATTTCATACCCCGAAGTTTATCATACAACACCGGTCGCCCGGGCCACGCGAGCGCACTAGGGAGGAGACAACGGTTTTTTTTTCTGAGAGGCGGAAAAAAGTAGCGATTATCGCTAGTTTGGTTACAAAAGTAACGAAGATATCGATATATTCATAACTAAATAGCGGATGACCGATAAACCGATTTTGTTATCAGCGATAATGTATCGCGATAACTTACCGCGATAACGCCCAGCTATGTCAGTATGTATATATAGATGATTGGTACCATAGCCTATTATTGAAGTTCTATGCATAGCCTACATCACCTTTTTTCCAAATAAGTATGTGGAACAAATCATGAAATTATTATGGTCTTTTTAATGCTGAGCCTAATACATTCATACAACCACCCTGGGCCCGAATTCATCAATCTTACCAGCCACGCCTCCGGTATCTCTCACATTTACCGGAGCGCTACCAGTGCTGCGGCATCTTTCAAACACGGCATTCATCAACGGTATGGTAACGCTCCGGTAACTCGCACCCTAGTAACGATTGGTTGGGCTGGATAGCCAATCACGTGCGATCTTTGATACTGTATTTCAGCTTTCACGTGTCGTTTGTTTACTAATACACAGACCTCAAAATCAAGATATGTGTATTGTACAGGCGTAAATACTGCCTTAAAACAAATAATTAGCGTGGTAATCCCTCAATTAGATGAATTAATACTCGTAACTTGTATATTTATTTTGAACTAAAAATATACTCGCTTATGTAGCCTATATTCTGAACATTTTGTATGTTACCTTCATAGTTTTCCGTCGCTAACGCCAGCTGCGTGCCTCGCTATCACAAGATTGGGTATTATTCTAATGTTTGCCCATACCCACCCCTCACAACCAAAATTGGCTAGATGGCCATTGTCATCATGCCTCACTGGTGCAGCCAAGCAATGGGCGTGGGCGTGGGAGGCTGTGGCTGCTGAGGTGAATGGCGTGAGTGGCTTCGTGAGTAGTGTGGTAGAGGTCAGAACAAAATTCTACGACGTTAAACTCCACAGCAAGAATATTGGAGACTTGAGACGGGAGGTGACAGTCACAGATAGAACATTATTCCCTCTGCAGTGTTTTAACAAGCAGGGAAAAGTCATGTGGGTGGACAGTTCCACAGACTTACATACTATAGAGTGCAGCCTGCAAGTGAAGCCGGCCTGAGGCCATGCACGGGTGTGCCCAGTTCATCCCAAACCGACGACTTCACACACCTCACTCCCACCCCGTTTCCTGACCCCAACATTCATTTGTGAGAAAAATGGAGACCACCATCATCTTCCTGAGAAAATTCTGCATCACACTTGGATAAAATTGTAACAATAATGTGTAAATACACATGCGAAAATCAGAGTTAAATGAATAGGGAGTACACATTTTCTTGCATTTATTTATCTTCAACTCCTTCGTACTCAGCTGGTTTTCGTCACACCGCTTTTATAAACCCAGATCCTAAATCTGCATGCTTTTCTGCTTCTGATGGTGTAGGGCACGTCACGAGGTAAAAATATACATAGGCTCAAAATCGCCTCCGAACATGAGCCGCGGCAGTGTCTACCCACTTACCACGCCTGCGGTAACTCAGTTACGGGTGCTCGGAGCCGCGGTAACTTTTGGCCTTACCACGGGTGCGCTAAGTGGTTGATGAATGCAGATTTACCGGGTGGGAGGAGACACCGCGATACTTACCAGACAGAGGTCCGGTAAATGGTATGATGAATCCAGCCCCTGGCTGGCAGTTACCAGACAGAGTAAAACTACAACACCCATATGAGAACTGCAGTTGAGACTGTGTTGAATGAAAGAATCACAATGTTGGCCACGTTGAAGTTTTTGTGTAAATGACGAATATAATGCAGTCAACATAAATATTACAGTTTACAAGAAAAGCAAAAAACAGTGTACAGTCGACGATAGAGAGTAGTGTCACGGTTTTCAGAATGTTTAGTCTGGTGGCGGTATCTGGCAACTATACCATGGTGGCGCATTCACTGGTGATGTTAGTGACTCGTTTCAGTGTGTATCGTGTGTGTGTGACCGTGAAATTATAATATTGTATAATATTATATTATATTATAATATAATGTAGTTAGAAATATACAAGATTACATGAATTCAATTTAGAAATGCGATAATGAATGTCTTCTACATGATGATGATGATGATGACGACGAGGTAAAACATCACGAACAGTCCGAAACACTTTCTTATTAAACTTTGAAAATACCGTGTGCAATGCTGTCCTTCACAGGGGCAGGCAGTAATTCATGCTCCTTACCATCAAACAGCAAATAGGCTTGAGGGTCTGTTTAACTCGCAGCCTTAATTCCCGTTACTATAAAGCCTCAAAGACAGGGGCGTCATTTGGGGGTCTTGGGGGGGGCAGTTGCCCCCCCCCAAGACTCAAGTTGCCCCCCCCCAAGCCTCAGTTTGCCCCCCCTACCAGCGAAGCCTCAAGAAGTAACAGCAGCTGGATTTAGTTATATATATATATATATATATATATATATATATATATATATATATATTTTTTTTTTTTTTTAATTATTATTATTATTATTATTTTGTTGTTGTTGTTGTTGTTGTTGTTGTGTGTGTGTGTGTGTGTGTGTGTGTGTGAACAGTCAACACTGAGCGGCAGTTAGGGTTCCGGGAGCAGCAAAGACAGACGTGCTGTAGCCTGTTTAGGAGGTGGGCCTCAGAACTGGTGACGTCGCGGTGGGGGCCTGTGAGAGTGCCAAGCCTAGTGCTTTCCCCATCTCTATCTCGCCCCTGTGTCACTGTGTGCTGTGTGTGTGGATCTACAGTGAGGGTGTAAGCTAGATGAGTGTGCGTGATTTGTTGTGTGAGCGGTGGACATCGTGTATACAGTGTACCGGTATGTGAGTGTGGAGCTTTGTATGAGTGTTTGCGGGTGTCTGTGTGTTGCACCAGCAATTGTTTTTTAACTTTCAATAATGCCCGGCATTGGCAGCTTTATAAAATATATTTTCCTTAAAATTCAAGTATAAGAAAAAGAAGGTCCTGTACTCATGTTTACCTTTCAAATGTACAATCATAAATACATGAAATTTCTTGGAAATATTATGTTTCTTAATCCTTGTCTGTCTGGTCTGTTTATATTCTTATATAGCTACCCGTGATGATAAGGTAAATGAACAGTAGTGAGATTATATAATTTATGCTGAAAAACCTTGCTTATGTGGTTTAAAAAGCAAAAAAAAATTATATATATATATATATATATATATATATATATATATATATATATATATATATATATATAAAGAGAGAGAGCGAGAGAGAGAGAGAGAGAGAGAGAGAGAGAGAGAGCTGATGAAGCTCTTTGCTCACCAAACTGTCTCTGCCCCCCCCAAGAAAAATCTGAAATGACGCCCCTGCTCAAAGACAGTTCAGGAGATCATTAAAAATCTAAAATCATTTCTCAGTGAAGATTACGTAATATCAAAGTATAAATACGTGTGTGTGTGTGTGTGTGTGTGTGTGTGTGTTGATCTCGGGGCGTCGCTGACTAGCTGACCCCTTCGTTTTTCGCTGATGGACATATGTCTCCCGTCCCCACCCAGCCTCTCTCTCTCTCTCTCTCTCTCTCTCTCTCTCTCTCTCTTATTTTTTTAGGTATTAAAAATTATACGTTTCCACAGCCACTGACGTGACAGCTCAACTGCAGTGCCTGCGGACATAAGGGCTTTAATAGAATACCGCTGCTCCAGCCAAGGCCTGCGGTCGACGACGCCATCATGTGAACGTTTATAGCCTATTATTACGTATTAAAAAATTATAAAGAACAAGATCTCGGCTGTCAGGAATTTTTTGTTTTTAGTTAAAAGGCATAACAATCTCCCCTAATTATAAGTGCAGCATATTTTTAAATGTATCATAGTTTGATAAACAGCTTAGAGTTGCTCTTGACTAAATTTGAACGAAGCTAAAAGCTCGTGTCAAAATGTAGCGACAGAGCCTAAAGAAAAAATATTTATTAAGCGTTAGCGACGGGCACTTTTGATAAATATCTATCTTAAAATTATGTAGAGTGCACCTGTGACCACCAATCACCACAAAAGTACGATTTCGATAGGATATAATAATTTTCATGTCGCGTGGAGGGGTTGCCAGATGTCGCTTTCTGAACGAAACTTACTGGACAGTGTGACACTACTCTCTATATATAGCCGACTGTACGTCACTACGTGTATTATATCAGGGGCGTAACCAGGGGGTAGGGGGCACAGGGGGCACGTGCCCCCCCTTCAGGAACTCCTTTTTTGTGGGTTTGTTGGAAGTTCTCGAGAATGACATGCCGTGCATAGCTGTGACCGCCCAAATAGTGTAGATCAGCGGTTCTTAACGTGGGGGTCGTGACCCCCTGGGGGGTCGTTTGGGGTTTCTCGAGGGGTCGCGGAGGGTTTGGGAGAAAATAATTTATTTCATGTATGTGAAGCGGCCAGCTGCTGAAAACATCAACCACAATCAGTCAGGCAGTCAGATCATAGCTGGGGGGGGCGGGGTCTGTATGTGCTCCGCTCCTGACTCCCAAGGCGTAGCAGTTGCACCAAGGTTTTGAGTCATGAAAGTATGAGGCCAAGCAAACTGAAGGTTCATTTTGAGTCTTACCATAGCCAACTGGTGGACAAAAGCTTGGACTACTTCAAGCGAAAAGAAGCTGCTCTGAAGGCCAGTCGCATCGATTCCACTAGTCAGTTCGCTCGTCAGAACAAAGCAGCGCGCTGGACGCTTCATACAGAATTGCTCTAAAAAATCGCGCAGACCAAGAAGCCTCATACAATTGGTGAAAATCTGATTAAGCCTTGCATTCTGGAAACAACGAAGGTGATTCATGTAGAACAGCAGGCACACAAGTTGAGGGCAATTTCCCTTTTGAATGATATAGTCAAGAGTAGGATCTCGGACATGAGTGAGAATATTCTTCTGCAAGTGGTGAGTGCTGTGAAGAGTAGTCCTGTTTATTCCTTGCAACTGGATGAGTCGACAGATGTTGCCTCATGCTCCCAACTTGTTGTTTATGTTCGCTACCTTGACAAGGAAGGTATGAAGGATGAATACTTGTACTCTGAGCCAGTGGCCACAACAACTCGTGGAGAAGACATTTTCAGAATCCTAGAAGCCTTTCTCCTTATTAAACATGGGCTGAGTTGGGAAGCACTTGTCGGTCTGTGTACAGATGGGAGGGCTCCTTCCATGATTCGTGAAGAATGTCGCTCCGCATGTCTCCTTCACTCATTGCATGATTCATCTTTATGCTTTAGCGATGAAGACTATCCCACCTGGACTTCAATAAGTGCTCACAGACGTTGTGAAGATTGTGAACCATATTCGAGGGAGCGCAACAACTTCAAGGATTTTTAAAGTGATTTGTGAAGAACTGGGCCCTGACTTCCCTGTTCTGTTTCACACGGAGGTACGTTGGCTCTCACGTGGCAAAGTTCTGAGTCGCGTGCTGCAGCTTCGAGAGGAAATAACGATGCTGTTGCAAGAAGGTCGTACCTCGAAAGAAAATCTTCTTCACGAAATGATGCAAGATATCTGTTTTGTAACAGAGGTTGCCTACTTGGCTGATTTCTTCTCTGAAGTGAATTCCCAGAATATTTTACTCCAAGGAAACCTTGCAATGCTGCACACAGTTCGTGACAAAGTGGCAGTATTCAAGTGTAAGATTCAACTTTACGTGAAAAGAGTTCAGCACAGTGACACAACTTTCTTCCCGCATATGACAACTATCCTAGATTCTATGGCAGAAGCTGAATGCAGTTTCCGTGAGGAGATCTCAGCTCATCTTCTGGCAGTGACTGACGCCATCGAAACAGGATTGGATGACTGCTGTACTGATGCGTGCATCTCCAGACCCTTCTCAGTAAAGGACAGTGCCATCTGTGATACTGATGATGCTGCGAAGGTAGAATTTCTTCAAATTCGTGAGGATACTCAGTTGAAAGTCGATTTTTCTAAACAAGAGCTTCCGACGTTTTGGGTGATACTGTGAATGGCGACTATCCTCTTCTTTCGGTGCGTGCACTGACCATACTGGACCTCGACCTATCGCTGCGAGGCTGGATTCTCATCAATGATGGCACTGAAAACGAAGGCACGCAGTAGACTTGTGACTGACAGTGACATGAGGTGTTGCCTGTTGAGCACTGCTCCTCGCTTTGATGTACTTATGGCTGCAAAACAATGACGTCAATCGTTCCACTGATTGAATATGTATAGGTTTTTATTTTATGTGCATTAGTTCCATGGATTTTGAAATAGCACTTGTAGGGGATCTGTGGCATTTTTCAAGGTCTTTTATTTGTAATATTTTCTATAAATCAGGATCTTCATATAGTTTTGTTTTACCTTACCCTTATACAAAGGTCACCATTACAAAGTTTATTTTAGGGGGGTCACGGCAATACCCTGGAGAGTCTCAGGGGGTCATACGATGAAAAAGGCTAAGAACCACTGGTGTAAATCCTTATCAGTATTGAGACAGACTGGTAAAGATTGTGCCCCCCCCTCACTGAAATCCTGGCTACGCCCCTGTATTATATTGTTACGCCAGGGGGTATATTTGTATGTGTTAGTTGATGTGTTATTTGTGTATTTGTGTGGGGGGGGGGGGTGCTAGTTCGGGGCGCGGAGGGCTGTTGTGGCCGGCGGGCGCGGGGTGTTTAGGCTGCTGGCCGGGAGCCGCGGAAAGAGAGTTGAGCTGCGGGAGAGGAGAGATGTGTGCTGCCCGCTAGTGTGTGCTCTTGCCCGTAGTAGCGAGCCCTGTGCTTTGTCTGCCCCCCCTCTGTGTACTGGGAGTACTGTGCCTTGTGAACCAGTGCTTGTACGGTGTTGGAGCTGTCCATTAAAGAAGAAAACCTACGTTGTGAGCCTCTTTGCCCTGCCTTGCTTGCCTCGTGGTGTGTTGGCGGCCCCGGGGAGTGACGGTGTGGTGTGTCTCGCTGTTCTGGGTGTTCACGACCTGCGTGTGGTGATCTGGGGTTGAGGTGCCACCGCCTGCCCGTGCTGTGGAGTGTGTTCGGTGGTGGTGGTGGTGGTGGGGGGGGGGTAACAGTGGTGTCAGGAGTGGGATTAGTGAACAATGAACAGTGAGTTACGCCGAGCCGTCATGGCGTCCCGGGAGGAGGGCAAGGCCGAGGCTGGTGCGGGCGAGTTTACACCGAGCGAGATGGACTTGATCGCTGCCATGCTGGGCCCAGATTCACTAACGCCTCGCAGATACGACAATCTTAAGTGGATCCAATATGGCGGGGTAAATCTTAAGAATCGCCACTACACCCCCTCCACCACCCCAGCCCCCCCCCTATCCCCGAAGACAAGCCTGGGGAACTGTGGGGAACCGGGGTATTGGAGGGGGGGGGGGGGGGGAGCCCATATCACTGAAAAATGGCCTTCTAAAATTTCCCTAGAAAAATCCCTAAATCAGGAAAACTTCCCTAGTCTCGAAAGTAAGGAAAATCCCTACCGTTTACTGACATGCGTGGGCTAATCGCTAACCAAGCATACCATCGCTAACCACCCCAAAACAGCCCTGAGCCATGACTCAAGGTCATCCGGGACTCGAGCTGAACAGGCCCGGGCTATACCCGGCCCTCAGCACGGCAGCCGTTGGGCTGCGTGTTCTAAAAAAAAAATAATAATAACCACGCGTGGTGGACCTGGTCTCACATGCGTGGGCTTGTCGCTAACCAAGCGTACCATCGCTAACCAAGCATACCAACGCTAAACAAGCGTACCATCGTTAACCAAGCGTACCATCGCTAACCAAGCGTACCGTTGCTAACCAAGCGTTTGTAGAAAATAAATATATGAAGACCTAGTGATGTTTCATAAGGTAGGTAATGAATGCGAGCTATTTTGCGGTGGCGGCGTTAGCTCGATTAATCCCTTTAGGGAGCTGTGGTTTTGGTGGTCATTAGCTCGATTAATCCCTGTAGGGAACAGTGGTTTTGGTGGTGGACGGCCAAATCACTGAAAAATGGGCTTTCAAAATGTCCCTACAAAAATCCCCAAAAATCGGGAAAAATCCCT
The DNA here is from genome assembly GCF_024679095.1 of Eriocheir sinensis. Classification (NCBI taxonomy): domain Eukaryota; kingdom Metazoa; phylum Arthropoda; class Malacostraca; order Decapoda; family Varunidae; genus Eriocheir; species Eriocheir sinensis. Next base: position 5,763,888 of record NC_066530.1, on the reverse strand, counting down.
GTCTCTAAAGAAAGGAACTTCCCTAACGTATACTCTTGTAATCTATTCCTATATAACGTAGTAGCCGACGCAGCGGGTCTGTTGACGAGTGTAGGGCGTGTAATTGGATTGTCAGCGTAGTTGAACCCCCACCCCACCACCCCAATCGTAGTCGAGCAACTCTTGGGAAATGTCATGTTTCATAATTACATATGGTATAATACTGACGGTTAACCCGTCCACTTCTTGTAAGTTGATGCTAGATAATTTTTACCGAGTAGTTTAAGATACAAAATAAAACAGATTTGTGACAGCTGTCATCCAGATCGAACTGACGCTCCTGCTGTTAACTGAAGCGGGAGTGACCTACCGACTGCTACGTATGACCCTGGCCTCCATTTTACTCAAACTCCACTATAAGTATCGCGCATTGAACAATATCCGTTTGTTTTCTGACACGTGCTTGTCACACCATATGTGACACTTGACACGCCCGTGTCTTTGTTGGACCCGGTGCTGGGATAGTAATCGGTCCTTTTGTCAACCTACATGCACACCAATAAAGAGGTTAAATACTCAGTTAACACTTACCGAAAGGTAAAGTAGACGGATATTTTGAGGGAGTGAGTGTCGGGCCTTCCATCCATTATGGCGGCTTGAAAACAACTGACTTCAGGAACCCGCCGTTAGGTGCCGCCGCTGAAACCCTCGCGTAGTAACATTTTACGAATGTATTAGAAAATACAAATAGCTGCGGCATTAGTTGCTTTAATATAGAGAAAAATATAACGTAAAACTCTTAAAAGACCGTTTTTTTGTCCGAAATCGTTATAATCCATGCGCGTTTTGGATATTACTGACTTAGGAACTAGTTTGTAGGGTGCACTGCAAGGCAGGTATGAGGCTCAGTCTGTGTATAGAGGCGGTTGTGAAACAATAACAATGGACTTAGAAAATCCAAGCCACCTAACTCTATAATCAAAGATGCTTGCCCCCCTGGCATCTCCCCAAGGTAAAACGTATACGAAAATGCATTATAATAATAATTCTTTCACGCGCTAAGCTACTACGAATATTGGTTTACTCCCAAACAGACAAAAGTAGTCTTGATACACTCTGCTTGAAGGTCAAATTATAGGCAGGAGCAAATGCAGACGAAGGAAGGCTCTTCCAGAGTTTATCAGTGTAAAGGATGAAAGAGTGAAGGCGCTGGTTAACTTTAGCATAAGATGTTTGGCAAGATAAAACATGCAGTAATTGACTTAAATTAGAAAAGTATAGATTTAGGAGGGAAATGGGCAGGCATTGGTTTAGTAATAGGGTGGTGGGGGAATGGAATAGACTCAGCAATCACATCGTGATTGCAGGGACGATAGCTTGTTTTAAGAGTAGACTGGATAGCTACATGGACGAGGCAGACAGATGGTAATGGGGAGGAATCTGGAGCTGTCGTGTGTAGGCCATTCGGCCTCTTGCCGCGGGAGGAGGGGAGGCATGCAGTTAGCAAGTTCAGAACAGCTGTCAGCGTGGAAATGATTAGAATTTCCACATTATCATTATTATATATATATATATATATATATATATATATATATATATATATATATATATATATATATATATATATATATATATATATATATATATATATATATCACTTACCCCGGCTGGCATCCTTCCGTAATAAATGTAGCTTCACATCAGGCTGTGTCCTCTTTATCACCACAAAGAGACATGATTTGAAACTGCGGCTGGTAATCGTGGCGGCCGCGGCGGTGTTATGATTTTTGAACGAGGCAGCGTTGCAATCGGAGCAGAGAAAGATACTGCTGCGAATAGCGGTATAATAAACAGTATAAGTTAGACCAAGATAATTATATTCACCCACTCTTTCCCCCTACAAACTAATGATTCAATGTAAATCATTACTGATGGAAGTCAGCGTGCGTGCTAAAACAATGAGTTTGGAAGAAAAACATTATCACATGGCTTTTAAAGAACGGCAGTAGGGCTACAACCTTGGTTCATTCCAGTATGTATACAGAAAGGTTAAACACATAAAACACATCTAGCCACTGGTAGCCTCCCACAAATGCAGAGAAAGTAATATAATTGCGGTACAATAATAGCATTACTCATGGCATGCAGTCAGGCTATATCTACCTGGTAAATATATATATATATAGTTCCTACTGTTCATTTTAATGTTTATCTTCTTATATATTTTTTTATTTAAAATGGGAAATAACCAGACTGAAGAAAAATAGTAGCAACATTTGCTGCTTGATCCCATGAAGCAACACTGCTGATGGGTATCTGGGGGTTGGGGGTGGGTCTGGAGCAAGGAGACTATAGAATAGGAGAGGGGGCCTCTATGGGAGACCAAAGACTATAAAAGAAAGATGGGAAAGCTTCCATCTAAAAGCGATAAAGAAAATGTGAGGTAGATATAGACCAGCAGCGCCATCTGTTGAGCCGACGCCAAACTATATCAAGTACGTCGTCTGCAGGTGTACGGTCTCCTCTTCATCTTCTTGTGACCTTATCGCTTTGTAGTTTATCATATGCGTTGATCTTATTTTTGACATTATGTATGAACAATATTTATTTTTTCATCATTCATTATGTATTATATTGTTGTGCTGGAAGCTTCCCCCGGCGACCATAGGCCTCTAGAAGGCTCCCGGAGAAACGAGCAAGGGGGCGGGGAGCAGGGCGAGCGTCCGCGCCCCGCGGGGCGCGGCCAGGCGCCGGGCGGGAAGTGTTGCCAACTCGCACATATTTTTGCTACATGTTCTTGTATGATCTAAAATATACTGTAACATTCTAGACTGTACTGTTCTGGATATATATAGGAGAAGAGGGCGAGAGAGTGCCAGTCCCAGTCATAGTAAGCTAGTGGTAAGTGAAGAGTCAGAGTGAAGTGTACTACTAAGGAAGAATATTAAACTACAGAAGCTGTGCAAAGTGTTTACATATCTCCCTCCCACGGAGTCTCCTGAGGGCGACACGGAACCCAAGTAACACGTCCGGCATTACATTGGCGTCAGGAGTGTAGGCATTTTTTTTTTTTTTTCGCCATGGAGACTCGTTCCCAAGCTGCCCAGAGGGACGACGTGTTGACTGAGCTCTTGGAAGCTTTGAGACTACAGGGGGGGAAACAAGAAAGAGCACACCAAGAACTCAAAGAACAAAAAGAAAGAGCACAGCAACAACAAGAAAGAACACTCCAAGAACTCAAAGAACAATAAGAAAGAGCACAGCAACAACAAGAAAGAACACTCCAAGAACTCAGAGAACAATAAGAAAGAGCACAGCAACAACAAGAAAGAACACTCCAAGAACTCAAAGAACAGCTAGAAGATCGCTTCACGGGATTACAGCTACAGCTAAAAGCAGTACAAGATGGAAATGAGTCAGTACGAAGAGAAATGACTGATGTGATCACGAAGTTACGACAACGCCTGATAGAAGTGGAGAAAGAACATACAAATCTTCAACAAGAGATGGAGGTGGTACGGGAGACGACACACAAAGAAATATTAGAAGTGCAGGGAAAGGTGAACCGTACTGAACAGGCAGTTTGTGACGTAAGTGACAAAGTGAAGGCCCTTGAAGACTGCTTGGCTGGAAACGGACAGCCAGTGCCTGCAGGGGCTAGTTGTACCCAAGATGCTTCTCCTCCGCAAGTCCGGGGTAGTTTGAGCCCTGTTTCGCCTGAGTTTATCCCCGCAAGAAGTTCCGCCAGACCCATGAGTCTGCTGGGTTCGCCTGTTAGAAAGAAGCCTCAGGAGTTTGATGGCAAGGTCTCCTGGGAGGCTTACCGCGCTCAGTTTGAGCTGTTGGCAGCTCGGAATGGATGGGATGACCAAGAGTGCGCGGTACAGCTGGCCACTAGCCTGAAAGGGGCGGCGCTGGAGGTCCTTGCTCAGCTCAACAATGCGACAAAGGGCAGCTACAGCGGGCTGGCACAGGCGCTGGAGCAACGATATGGGACCAAGCACCAGAACGAGCTCTTCAGGGTTAAGTTCAGAACCCGCAACAGGAGGCGCGGCGAGTCTCTTCAGGAAATCGCTCAGGACCTTGAGAGTATGGCGCACAAGGCATACCCAGGTGCCAGGCCTAACCTGCTGACGGTTTTGCTGCGTGATCAATTCATCGATGCCCTGGACAGCCCTCAGCTGAAGATACAAGTGAAGCAAGCTAAGCCAACATCAATGCAGGAAGCTCTGGCACGTGCCATGGAGTTTGAGTCCTTTGTTAGGTCTAGTTGGTCAAGCTTCAGGGACGACTCGACTTCTGGCTTTAGGGCACGAAAGGGCGCTGTCAGCGACACAGACAGGTTCCAAGGAACGTGCTGGTACTGCGAGAAGGTTGGGCACAAGGAGAACGAATGCTATAAGAGGAAGAAGGAATATGAAGGTGGCGCTAGGAAGAAGCCCAGGGAAGGACCCAAGTGCTGGAGCTGTGGAGAAAAGGGGCACTGGAAGAATGAGTGTCGGAAAAATGTGCCCCCTGCGAGGAACCACCACTCGGGCGAGGTAAGAAGAACTGGTTCACGAGGGCAACGACCAGTCTGTCCTGTACATGCCCCGAAGATATCAATGTGCAGGAGAACCACCACGACGGGCTGCCAAGTGGAACAGACAGCGGAGGTGCCATGGGAAGACTTGGGAAAACTGCAGCGGGAGGACCGAGATCTGAGACCAATTATGGAGTGGCTGAGTCAGTCGTCAACGCGACCTGGGTGGGAAGTAATCTCGAGAGAAAGCCCTGCCACCAAGAATTACTGGACTCAGTGGGACACTCTTCGGATGGACGCTCATGACTCGGGTATTTCAGTAAATGTTGGCTGGAGCAAACAGACTCTGACAGCCCTGCAGCAAAGAGCACAGGCTTTGTCAAAAGAAGAGATACTTCGTGAGATTTGCCATTATTTAGTGTTACTCTTGTTACGCCAAGAATTTTTTTCCATATACTTTGCCAATTATTGCAAGTAATGCACCATTGTTGGTCTTGCCTGTTATAAATCAGATCTAGTTCAATTAACAAGCTTTGGGTGTCTGCCACTTTCCAGTTGTAATGCATGGAATCATTTATCTCCCCTGCCAGATATCACATGTAATGCACCATTGTTGGTTTTGCCTGTTATAAATCAGATCTTGTTCAGTTAACAAGCTTTAGCTGTCTGCCACTTACCAGTTGTAATGCAAGGAATCCCCTGCCAGATATCGTATGTAATGCACCATTGTTGGTTTTGCCTGTTATAAATCAGATCTTGTTCAGCTCACAAGCTTTGAATATCTGCCATTGTTTATTTCAGGTGTAATGCTTGGAAGCATTTGTTCTCTGCCATACCCAACATGATGCAATGCTTTATTGTGGATTTTGCCTGTTATATTTAATCTTGTTCAGGTAACAAGCTTTTGGTGTCTGCCTTACCAAATAATGTGCTGCAGTGACACTTGTCTTGGTTTCATAATGCATGTAATTTCATCACACTAAGTGTCTATCATCACGTGTCTGGCATCATTAATGTGGCTTCCAGGAGTAATCTTGTTTGTATTACAGCATGCAATGTATTCTGCTTTATATGATATACATAATCACATAGGTATGATTTTTTTTGACAAAATGTATGGCAGTTGATATTCTTGACTAATGCCTCATAAACTGTGTGAAAAATAATGCCTTTTTGAGGGGGGGGACAGAGAGTGGTTTGGTTGGTTGGCCAGTTCAAGGAGTTTCATATCAAATGATTTTATTACATCCAACTTTAATGTGTGCTAAAAACATATATTTTATTACATCCAACTTTAATGTGTGCTAAAAACATATATTTTATTACATCCAACTTTAATGTGTGCTTCCTGCAATAAATGCTACATGTTTACTGATGTAGCTTATGAAATACATATCACTCTCTGCCCTGTAGTTTGGTGTGCCATATACTGCAGCATAACTTTCCTGCTATTTTCTTACACTATAAGTTGCCTTATTTTGTCTCATTTGCTTTTATCATATGTGCCTCCGCTGCATAGTTGTGCCTACTGAGCTTAATATCTTCATGACCATGACACCAAGGTCAGAGCTTGTGAGATCATATACCTTGTCCTACATCCCATTTTCACCTCCAGGCTCGGCTGTCTCCCAGGACCACCAAGTTATTGCGTTCCATTTAAGACAACTCATGTGTTACCTTCTTCATGTCCTCCATCATGTATTTCAGTATGTTTTATGATGCTTTGCTCATATATTGATGTGCCTTACAACATTTTTATACAGTTTTTATTGTATATAACGCACCATTGTTGGTTTTGCCTGTTATAAATCGGGTCATGTTTAGTTAACAAGCTTTGAGTATCTCCCATTATTTATTTCAGTTGTAATGCTTAGAAGCTTTTGTTCTCTGCCCTGTCAAACAGAATGCAATGCTTGCCATTATCTGGCACTTGTACAGTTAGTATGATATTTTTACTCAGCTAAGAGCATGTTGCAAAAGGTAAAGGTACGGTTAGGGCATACGCTGTAGCAGCGTGTGGCCTCGGTGCTCATCTCCGTAACATTGGCCCTTGAGGCTGTGCTGTTAGGGAACCCATTACCCTGGGACACAGGACCAGTGTGACATCCGGGTTACCACAGTTGCAAAGGCATTATAGTAATCTAGCATGCATAAAATGTTTAAATGTATGCTCTGCTTGTATTTAAAGCACTGGATATGTTTGCTACACACACACATATATATATATATATATATATATATATATATATATATATATATATAAATATATATATATATATATATATATATATATATATATATATATATATATATATCTTAGCAAATGCTTTCTACACCATATTTTTCCTAAAATAACAAATTGATATAGTGTAGATAATACCTAATAAAACATAAGAACAAATTTATTTTTCTTTACCCCATTAGTAAATCATTTTACAATAATGAAAAAAAAAAAAAACGAGCAAAGGCTTCAAAAATAGTAAAGCTACCCCTGAAAAGTGACGTTTTTGGTGGGCCCCAATAGATGGCGCTACTTCCGCACGCCCAAGGAATTACTACATACCACTATCTCTTGGTATATACGGCCATATTGTTAGACTTCCCCATTCCCATCCCATCCCCATCCCTTACCCGTGGCCATAAACCGTAGTGTGAAGCGTCCCCATGTGGCTGGGGTTGTTTTACGCTACCCCGTGAGGGTGCGGATGGGTGGGAAAAGTGTTGACTCCGCGGGGTAGAGAGCAGGGGTGGGTTTCATCAAAGTTCCCAAGTCCTTGGAAGTGTGCTCAAGGAGTCCCAAGCGTGCGAGAAACCTTGGGCATGTTTCACGAAAGCTCCCAAGCCTTGGAACTCTGCCTATCTCGCTCGCCGCCTTGGGAGGCCGTGCGGGGTCTCCCAAGCGCTCCCAAGGAAGGTTCCAAGCGTCAGACTGTAAACATGGCAGCCCGTGAACAACCCCGCCAGCACCGACCAAGGAATTTTCGCCGGAGAAGGGACATCTTTAACCCTCTCGCGCACAGTAAGATACTAGAACATGCGCAAATAAAAATAGAGGAAAAATATATATAAACAATAGACACTAGTTTCAAGTCTCCGTATAGAGTATTGTAGACAATAAATTCTAAGTACCAACTCTTCCCCACTTGCTATCTCGAAATTTTTTTGGCCAAATTTTTTAGCCGAATATTTTTAGAATCGGAATTTAGTTAGGATTCTTATGGTATCATCAAAATCTTCGTACGCCTATTAGTTCCTGAGTTACACCAAGAAAACTATTTTTTCCTCTCCCGTCAGAGTAGGCTAACAACTAAAAATCGTTCCACGTTCCTCATTTACGTTCCTTAGAAAGGTTGCCATATGTTACCTCTAAGAAACTTATCCCAACAAATGACACTCCAAATTTTACGCACTTTCACCGTAAATTTAATTTTCAATCATTTTTTTTACTTTTATGACGCGTTTCGCGTCATCGTGCGCCAGGACCTTTTGCTTTGATGACGCGAAACGCGTCATCGTGCGCACAACGCTGGTTACCCCGCCTCGCCCAATCCTACTTGGAAGCATGCTTGGAAGTGCTTGTGACCACGCCACAAGCACTTCCAAGTAGGATTGGGGGCGGTCTTGGGAGAAACCAGCGTTGCCAATCTTCCGCGTCGCTTTGACGTCTAATATGTCTTCAATTAACCTAAATTACACTTCTTATGTATAATTATGGAATTATAAATATAAACAATTGATATTTAGTTGATATAGAGCGATAGTATCTTCATTGTAAGGAATATGTGCACGTATTTTTGTTTTGTCTGCATCTTCAACGGCACCACGGTGTAAACAAACATTTAGTGAGTCGTGAGTAGACCCTGGCCACCTCGCCACCATGTCCCGCAGCTTATACTGTGCATCAAGTAACACTTGCACATTGATGCTGTGGTAGTTATTGCGGTTGACGTACACTTTTTCGTACTCATGTGGGGCCACTATTCTTACGTGAGTGCCATCAACAGCACCCACCACACCGGGAAAACCAGCAATATCGGCAAACTCCGCCTTCATTCTCTGCTGCTCCCCCCGGTTTTAAAGGAAGCCCATGAACCGCCTCATATTCTCTTGTGTCACGAGAGCATCCATGGTCTGGGTGATGATTCTGCTGACTGTGGCCCGGGAAACTCCGAAGTCATCTGCGCTGCACGGCTGCATTTTCCCGGTGGCGAAGTATCGCAGAGTCAACGCCACTTTCAGCTCCGCTGTGACCGCACGACTCCTCTCAGTCCTGTTGCCAATCACGTGTCGCACCAAGTCAGTGACGAACAACAGGCCAGCACGATCCACCCTGTACCTCTTCTTGAACTCGGTGTCATCGTACTCATTAAAGATGTCCCTTCTCGGGCGAAAATTCCTTGGTCGGTGCTGGCGGAGTTGTTCACGGGCTGCCATGTTTACAGTCTGACGCTTGGAACCTTCCTTGGGAGCGCTTGGGAGACCCCGCACGGCCTCCCAAGGCGGCGAGCGAGATGGCAGAGTTCTAAGGCTTGGGAGCTTTCGTGAAACATGCCCAAGGTTTCTCGCACGCTTGGGACTCCTTGAGCACACTTCCAAGGACTTGGGAACTTTGATGAAACCCACCCCAGGACATCTTTGGCTTTTCCTTCGTATATTTCATGAGTAAATAGTGTTCTATTTGTTATTATAGAAGGACATATAATGAAAAGCATCAGAATATTTGTATGACTGATATTATATCGCAAACTTTGCTAAAGTTAACATATATTTTTTAGTTTGTAAAGACTCTGGTGTTTCCATTTGATTGTAAACGTACAATTATTCCTGAAGATTCATTTATAATTGTCCCCAAGAATGGCAAAAGACGGCAGATTGATGACTGAATATGACATTATTATGGGAATACTTAACATATACTCACCAACACCGGAGAGTAGTTCAGCATGCTCTCTAAAGACAGATCCTCTCTTTATCCACACCACACTACATTCACACAACATATACACCTTTTCCCAAAATTTAAATTTCAAAATGGCGCACATACACCAAGCCTCGGAGTCTCCGCCTGGGGACCACAAATTCCCCCAGGGAGGACTCCCCTTCTGGATGCCGACCCGAGAGGTGTCTTGATAACTCCTCGAACCTCTTTCTTCTCAATTTCTGCAACATTCGCGGTCTTCGCTCTAATTTTCATTCTGCGGAACACCATCTCCTCCTCTAAACCTCACCTTATCTTCCTCACCGAAACACAGTTTCTGAGGCTACTAATAGCAATCTCTACTCTGTTCCCTCCTACTATCTCTATCGTAAGTTTCAATCCAAAGTTGGATGTTGCGCCTACGTGCGCGACGACATGACATCATTTGCTCTCGTGCCTACAAATTTTCCACCATCTGGCCAAGACTTCATTGCCTTCTTTTACTAAATACATCTGTGCTGTTTATCTCTCACCTAACTCTATTAACTATGTAAAATTCTTTGACTGCTTGAACTCTAAAGTGGAACACATCTTGACCCACTCTCCTTTCGCTGAAATCTCCATCCTAGGAGATTTCAATGTTCACCACCAGCTTTGGCTTTCATCCAACTTCACTGACCAGCCTGGTTAACAAGCTTACATTTTTGCTATCCTCAACGACCTAGAGCAGTTGGTCCAGCACTACACGTATTCCTGACCGTCTTGGAGATCGGCCCAACATTCTAGACCTCTTCCTTACCTCAAACCCTTCTGCTTATTCTGTCAAACTGTTCTTCCGTTGGGCTCCTCCGATCACAATCTTATTTCTGCATCCTGTCCTATCGCTCCTGTACATCCTCTGACCCACCGAAGAGGCGGTGCTTCTGCCATTTTCTTCAGCTCGGTGGGCCGACCTGATGATGTACTTTTCCGCTTTCCCGGGGAATGATTAGTGCTCAGCGCATCACAGAGGTGATTGTCTCTGGAATGGAGGCATACATTCCTCGTTCTTTCTCTACTCCTCACGCTAAAAAGCCTTGGTTTAATCACGCTTGTTCTCGTGCTGTCAATGATAGAGAGGTAGCTCACAAAAGATACCAGAGCCTTCAAACTAATGCTAATTATGAACTTAACATTTCTGCCCGAAATCGTGCCAAATCTATTCTCCGACTAACCAAAAATTCTTTCATTAATAGAAAATGTCAAAACCTTGCTTTCTAACTCTTCCTGTGACTTCTGGCATCTAGCCAAAACATCTCCTCCAACTTCACTTCTTCATCTTTCCTCCACTCAGTCCTGACGGCAACACTGCCGTCTCATCTATCTCTAAGGCTGAACTCTTCTCTCAAACTTTTTCTAAAACTCCACTCTGGACGATTCTGGGCATATTCCTCCCACTCATCCCCTCTGACTCCTTTATGCCTGTTATAAAGATTCTTCAAAATGATGTTTTCTATGCCCTCTCTGGCCTCAATCCTCAGAAGGCTTATGGACCTGATGGAGTGCCTCCTATTGTCCTTAAAAACTGTGCCTCCGTGCTGTCACCCTGCCTGGTCAAACTCTTTCGCCTCTGCCTGTCAACATCTACCTTTCCTTCTTGCTGGAAGTATGCCTTCATACAGCCTGTGGCTAAGAAGGGTGACCGCTCCAATCCCTCAAACTACCGTCCTATAGCTTTACTTTCTTGTCTATCTAAAGCTTTTGAATCAATCCTTAACCGGAAGATTCAAAAGCACCTTTCCACTTCTGACCTTCTATCTGATCGCCAGTATGGGTTCCGCAAGGGGCGTTCTACTGGTGATCTTCTAGCCTTCTTAACTGACTCTTGGTCATCCTCTCTTAGCCGTTTCGGTGAAACTTTTGCTATTGCGCTGGACATATCAAAAGCTTTTGATAGGGTCTGGCACAAATCTTTGCTTTCTAAACTAACCTCCTACGGTTTCTATCCTTCTCTCTGCACCTTTATCTCCAGTTTCCTTTCTGACCGTTCTATTTCTGCCGTGGTAGGCGGTCACTGTTCTTCCCCTAAATCTATTAACAGTGGTGTCCCACAGGGTTCTGTCCTATCTCCCACTCTTTTTCTGTTGTTCATTGATGATCTTCTTTCCAAAACGAACTGTCCTATCCATTCCTACGCCGATGATTCCACTCTGCATTACTCAACTTCTTTTAATAGAAGACCCACCCTTCAGGAACTTAACGACTCAAGGCTGGAGGCTGCAGAACGCTTAGCCTCAGACCTTATTATTTCCGATTGGGGCAAGAAGAACCTGGTGTCCTTCAACGCCTCAAAAACACAGTTTCTCCACCTATCCACTCGACACAATCTTCCAAACAACTATCCCCTATTCTTTGACAACACCCAGCTATCACCTACCTCAACACTAAACATCCTCGGTCTATCCTTAACTCAAAATCTCAACTGGAAACTTCATATCTCATCTCTTACTAAATCAGCTTCCTCGAGGCTGGGCGTTCTGTACCGTCTCCGCCAGTTCTTCTCCCCTGCACAGTTGCTGTCCATATACAGGGGCCTTGTCCGCCATCGTATGGAGTATGCATCTCATGTGTGGGGGGGCTCCACTCACACAGCTCTTCTGGACAGAGTGGAGGCTAAGGCTCTTCGTCTCATCAGCTCTCCTCCTCATACTGATAGTCTTCTACCTCTTAAATTCCGCCGCAATGTTGCCTCTCTTTCTATCTTCTATCGATATTTCCACGCTGACTGCTCTTCTGAACTTGCTAACTGCATGTGTCCCCCCCTCCCGCGGCCCCGCTGCACTCGACTTTCTACTCATGCTCATCCCCATACTGTCCAAACCCCTTATGCAAGAGTTAACCAGCATCTTCACTCTTTCATCCCTTACGCTGGTAAACTCTGGAACAATCTTCCTTCATCTGTATTTCCTCCTGCCTACGACTTGAACTCTTTCAAGAGGAGGGTATCAGGACACCTCTCCTCCTGTATTTGATCTTCCTTTCGGCCACCTCTTTTGTTTTACTTTAGGAGCAGCGAGTAGCGGGCTTTTTTTTTTATTATTGTTTTCTTTTTTTGTTGCCCTTGAACTGCCTCCTTTGTTGTAAAAAAAAAAAAAAAAAAAAAAATAAAAAATAGCATTTTTTGGTGACCACCTTGATCTAAGACAAAAATGCCATAAATGACACGACCTGGCAACTCCGGCGTGGCTGCCCAGGTGTGTGACGAATCATGGATTCCAACCTGTCTCATAAATTAACTTACCCGCGTTACTTGTTATCTACTTGTAGATCAACAACGCTATTGTTTTGTTTTATGATATATAATGTATATGAATACAATGGTGTGTGAAAAATCCATTATTTATCTCGTTTTCTGTAATTATTGGTTTGAAAGTGCTGCCAACATTATTATGACTTGCGGATTGGTCCCTCATATCTGTCCCGGGGATGGGAAGGTGACGGGGCGGCTTGTCCATACCCCAGTCCCGCGTATGGGGATGGGGACGGGTAGGGAATGGGAAGACTAACACTATGGCGGATAGTCTCTCTGGTGGGGAGGCCAGCCCCGGGCCCACGCGCGGAGCTCCGTCGGCCGTCCAGAGATGAATCCAAGTCAACTTTTAGGTCCTTGATGGCGACGGTGGTGGCCTGTCCAGTGATGTTGAATAGTTTACATATTATGAAAATATGAAATGGAAGTACTTAGATACAAAATTACATATACATCCATTTCAATATAATAATAATTTAGATACATTTGCATTATGTATACGTCTGACTAAACTGTTCTATAGTGTTAGAAATACATATTTTGTTTCTTGTCCCGCATTTTGTTCTCTATGTTATATCATCAAGGCATTGCTGTGAGAATTTAAGGTTTTACCCGATTTTGATACCTCGCAACTCAATTAATCACCAGAGAGAGAGAGAGAGAGAGAGAGAGAGAGAGAGAGATCTTTGATAAGAAAAAAAATGGAGCACTGATTATATACATTTACACATAAGTTTTGTGCCGTTTTATTGTGGCCCAGAGATGTCATCGATTATAAAGAAATTTGCTTTGCTCGCATTCGTAAAGCCGTTTTAAGTACCTTGAAACATTCCATTAATTTTTATTGGGAGATGAGAGCCATTTATCGCAAAGTTTGATGTGCAAGGAATTAAGAGATCATATCTTTGTTACCTTGTGTTTAACACCTAATTTAGCAATGTCCTTCGCGTGTAGTCTGATAAACTATTGCGCAGTGGTAGTATTACATATATATTACTGAAGGATAAGTTAATTTATTCTAATGAAGCCCAATATTCTGTTCGCTCTTTTCGCTTCATGGATGCCTTGCTGGGAGATCGTTGGTTTTATCGCAATTTTTACACCCTAAACACACTACGTTTTTTAGTATCACACAACGCGTGCATAAAATTTTATTAGTCGAACCTTTTCTTTTTCTTTCTATTTTAATTAGTACCTGGCACTTCTTGATAATAAAGGACATAACTATCCCATCTATCAAAATGTCTGTGAGAGAGAGAGAGAGAGAGAGAGAGAGAGAGAGAGAGAGAGAGAGAGAGAGAGAGAGAGAGAGAGATTTATATAGATTTACATAGAAAATCAGACCACACAGACCCCATATTGTCCAGACTATAGGTGGTCTGTTCTTAAACCTAAGTGATTCTGAACTGAGTGTTAGTATTTTTAAAAGCGTAGATAAGAGAGAGAGAGAGAGAGAGAGAGAGAGAGAGAGAGAGAGAGAGAGAGAGAGAGAGAGAGAGAGAGAGAGAGAGAGAGAGAGAGACCCCTTGCAATGGTGCCATGGCCAGCTGGAATTCACCGTTAACTCGAAGTATCTTGCTAACCTTGGCTTTTAGGGCAGGAACTCTTTTTTTTTCTTACTACTCATTTGCACAGTAGTGGCTCAAAACATTTGAACACGGTGCTGAAAACGAGGAACTACACGTTTTCTATCATGCTCCGTATAACATGTCATACGTACGTATCCTTAATTTAACCCTTCCTTACATAATGACTTCAGCTATGTGCTCTATATTGTCTATGCATCTGTAAGGCTTATTTCACTGAGTACCTTTGGTAGTAGACTAGTAGTGCATTGGATAGGAAAGTTGAATTAAATAGAAACTTCCTCAGCAATCTGGTGACGCGGGCAGGGGTGACGTCACTGCCTCGCCTCTAAAACGGCGGCGCGTGGTTGGTCCGCCGAGGATCAGCTGGCAGTCAGTCGAGCCGCCGCCCTCAAGAAAGAGGGATTGTGTCACCGTCTCGTGCCAGAAATTGGTGAGAAATATGGAAGGGAGCGTTGACAAGTATCTGTGGAGGCCCAGCAAGCGGAGGAAGACTAAAATGGATGTCTTCCGAGAGCATGTGAACAAGAAGTACGGCAAGAACTTTGGTATGTAGACAAAACATGAGGTGTGTTAGTCGTTTACGTGTACAGGAGCGGTGCAGGCATGCGGATGTGCAGGCGGGAAAGTGTTCAGTAGCGCGCTGTGTTCACCACTTTACTTAATAAACTAGTAGTTGTTGTGTATGCATCCAGAGCTTGTGCATCCCCCATGATTGATACGTCTATTTCCCAGTGTTTTAGGTTTTAAGCACTTGCTTTCCTTTAAGTTAGCAGATTGTTTTCTCGCATGCAAGCTTTATTGAATTATTAGTGCACGATTTTGCAGAGTTGATTGCCTATATATTGATACCTCGATTGTCATGATTTTTGTTGTTATTTCAGAGCATTAGTCTGTGATATCCTTTTTTGGTGAATGCAGGAAATAGTTTCTTATACGTAGACACAATGAAATTACTCATTTATATCAAAGGTTCGATCAATACTTCATTAATTGGTTTTATGATTAGTCTTAATATCTAGATTATAATTATTACACTTGATTTATAGCCCCAGGTTTAGGGTGTCGTTGGGCTTAAACTTTTGTAGGTCGAGTTTACGTACATATAAAGGTGTGTGCGTACCTACGTGTTTTTGTCTTATTTGTTAGCTTTTCCTTGTGTTTTAGCCATTATTTACATGTTTTATGTTTAGCGAGGATCACGAGAGAGAGAGAGAGAGAGAGAGAGAGAGAGAGAGAGAGCTTACTGACTGAGGTGTACGTTAGTAATTTGCTTAGTGAATGGGATTATATAGTTAGGTGGATCAAAGTTTAAACTTTCAGCTGCTAAGGTCAGTTATATATCCCGCTGCGGTATGGGATGTGTTTATGCAGTTATATTTATAAAAGAAATGGTCTAATTAATGAGGTGATTGATTATATTCGTAACCTATAATACAATTAGTGAGGTGTTGCATAATGATAGGTCTTGACGTTTTCTTAGATTCCTTAGATTAGGGGGTTAGTAGCTTACAAGGGAAGAGTGCTCAGTGTGGAATGAGCAAGAAATGGTGAGCCTCTAATCAGTCCTAGTGCACCTGAGGGCCTACAGGTGACTTGTGGACGAGTTTAAATATAGTGTGTGCACCCAGCTACCATTTGACAGGTGTGTGGTGGGTAGGTAGGTATTGATGATGGTGGTGTTTGTAGTGAGGGACACTCTTAGTACCGTGTGAAGGTAGGCAGCATATTGGTAGGTGGTGGTGTTCGTGGTAAAGGACACTCAAATATACTACTTACAATGGGGATACTTTTCACTACTTTGTCGTGATTTTGTAAAATTAATCTTTAAAATTATTTGTTCATTTTGCGACAGAATTGGAAGTGAATTTGAAATGTATTAAATGCTTCATCATGTCTTGTATATAGGCTCCCCACTTTTCCATTTTTTACTGTCTTAGATTAGATGGAGAGCGAGACAAAAATGCATTCAGACGTGTAGTATAGGTTTTTCAGTCAGTTATTCTAAGGGCACCGTCACAATGTACGTAATGAGCATGCTGTCGGGTGTTACGTCATCTATATGCTTTACCGCAATATTCAAGTTTTCCTTCATACTCGAGGATATTTTTTTAATACCACCTAGAAAATACTTTACCGTAAATTAGGTGATTGATTGATTGATTGATAGTTTATTGTTGCAGGTGTACAACTAAGGAGAAGGGAGGAACTTGCCATCCCAACCCCCAGGCAATACATAGTGATTGAGCCTTGTGTTGCTTGAAGCACATGTTTTGCTTTTTTGTAGATTGTAGTATGTCAAGATTACCGTGACGCTGTTCCAAAGACGCGTAATATTGCGTCTTTAGGGTTTTGCACAACACCGTGTTCAGCAGCAGCAGCAGCAGTAGTGGTGGTGGCGGTGCTATCGTGCATTCATCTGATCGGCGTGAGGTCTAACAAACAATAGAAAGATGTCTTCCTTATTTTCATCTGATAATTTATGGTTTTATACCAGGGTCCATGATGGTGGTTAACACGCTTAATTAAATACGAATTCGCGGGCCTGGATTCCAATCCTGGCCAAAGCAGTCGGCATGCAGCTTAACCAGCTGTTCATCCTTCCATTTAGGCTGGTTGATAAATGGGTAGCCTGGGGTCTGGAGAAGGAAAACCGAGGTAACCCTTTACATCACATTGGCCCTTTGTCCTGTGGCAGTGACATCTCAAGTATTGGACGGCGGACTCTCTTGATTTTGCGGCGCCCTTGTCATTAAGCCGCGAATTTTGGCAAGTCAACCGCTTTGGTGCGAATCGCTATAACTCCCTTATTTCTGGGGCTACAGAAATATTTTTGGTATCAATCGACGGCTCAAAAACCGACTCGAAAGGGTAAAAAATCGAATAAATTCGCAAAAAAAACGACTGAAAAAAACTATTTTTGAGTTCCCAACCTTGAAACCCACTCATGTTTTGAGAATTTCAAAAAACCTATTTAACAAATAATTTAGCCCTACCAATGTCTTTCCAATTTGATGCATAACATTTCCCTACTCCCAGTAGTTTCGTCGCTAGAGCTCGAAACGTAAACCCTTTTGAGAGCGATTTTGACGAACTCCACACACTTTGTCGTTTTTGTCTAGTGTGGCATTGCTATTGCCTCTAGAAGGCTGTAATTTGGCATATAGCACCTATTGGCAATGTAGTTTGACCATTTCGAATGATTTTTTGATAGCTCGATTCCAAGTTTGTCGTTGAACCCTCATAAAATAGCCTGTTTTTCGGCCCTTTTGCCGCGATTTGGACACGTCCTAGTTTTTTGCTTATAACTTTTTTTTTTAATTATGTGCTTTCCATTTTTTTTCTGATTATTAATCTGCATTAATAGAGCTTTCATTTGCCACCAAACACGCCTTTCTAGCTTCAGTAGTTTTTCCTCGAGCTTGACCAGAATTCGCGACGAAAATTCGCCGAATCTGACTCATTTCACGCGCCGCGACGAAAAACCTTCCTGACGCCACAAAAAAATAATATATCTGCATAAAAATTCATATATGAACACTTCAATATGTTGACTATCTTGTATTAAAATCATTTTAAGATATCTATATAAAAAAAAGTTACTATTTTTATATAATCATTGCACTATATAAATCCACCTATATGAAACACCTTATTATATATGGTATTTTTTTTATTTTATTTACTATTCAACCCTATTTCTTCCCATGTATGAATAATACATTTAATTTGCTTTCTTTTGATACCAAATATGTATGTGTATATATATATATATATATATATATATATATATATATATATATATATATATATATATATATATATATATATATATATATATATAGCCTATATATATATATATATATATATATATATATATATATATATATATATATATATATATATATATATATATATATATATATATACATACACACATACATATATATTTTTTTTTTACAGCTGAGACAGCTCAAAGGCGCAAAGAAAAAAAAGAAAAAAGGCCCGCTACTCACTGCTCCCGAACAGAGGTTAAAGGAGTGTCCAACTCAGAGGTTAATTTCGGGAGGAGAGGTGTCCTGATACCCTCCTCTTGAAAGAGTTCAAGTCGTAGGCAGAAGGAAATACAGATGAAGGAAGATTGTTCCAGAGTTTACCAGCGTGAGGGATGAAAGAGTGAAGATGCTGGTTAACTCTTATAAGGGGTTTGGACAGTATTGGATGAGCATGAGTAGAAAGTCGAGTGCAGCGGGGCCGTGGGAGGGAGGCATGCAGTTAGCAAGTTCAGAAGAGCAGTCAGCGTGGAAATATCGATAGAAGATAGAAAGAGAGGCAACATTGCGGCGGAATTTAAGAGGTAGAAGACTATCAGTATGAGGAGGAGAGCTGATGAGACGAAGAGCCTTAGCCTCCACTCTGTCCAGAAGAGCTGTGTGAGTGGAGCCCCCCCACACATGAGATGCATACTCCATACGAGGGCGGACAAGGCCCCTGTATATGGACAGCAACTGTGCAGGGGAGAAGAATTGGCGGAGACGGTACAGAACGCCCAGCCTCGAGGAAGCTGATTTAGTAAGAGATGAGATATGAAGTTTCCAGTTGAGATTTTGAGTTAAGGATAGACCAAGGATGTTTAGTGTTGAGGAAGGTGATAGCTGGGTGTTGTCAAAGAATAGGGGATAGTTGTTTGGAAGATTGTGTCGAGTGGATAGGTGGACACCAGGTTCTTCTTGCCCCAATCGGAAATAATAGTAAGGTCTGAGGCTAAGCGTTCTGCAGCCTCCAGCCTTGAGTCGTTAAGTTCCTGAAGGGTGGGTCTTCTATTAAAAGAAGTTGAATAATGCAGAGTGGAATAATCGGCGTAGGAATGGATAGGACAGTTCGTTTTGGAAAGAAGATCATCAATGAACAACAGAAAAAGAGTGGGAGATAGGACAGAACCCTGTGGGACACCACTGTTAATAGATTTAGGGGAAGAACAGTGACCGTCTACCACGGCAGAAATAGAACGGTCAGAAAGGAAACTGGAGATAAAGGTACAGAGAGAAGGATAGAAACCGTAGGAGGGTAGTTTAGAAAGCAAAGATTTGTGCCAGACCCTATCAAAAGCTTTTGATATGTCCAGCGCAATAGCAAAAGTTTCACCGAAACGGTTAAGAGAGGATGACCAAGAGTCAGTTAAGAAGGCTAGATCACCAGTAGAACGCCCCTTGCGAATCTTCCGGTTAAGGATTGATTCAAAAGCTTTAGATAGACAAGAAAGTAAAGCAATAGGACGGTAGTTTGAGGGATTGATGGTCACCCTTCTTAGGTACAGGCTGTATGAAGGCATACTTCCAGCAAGAAGGAAAGGTAGATGTTGACAGGCAGAGGCGAAAGAGTTTGACCAGGCAGGTGACAGCACGGAGGCACAGTTTTTAGGACATAGAGGCATATATATATATATATATATATATATATATATATATATATATATATATATATATATATATATATATATATATATATATATATATATATATATATATATATATATATATATATATATATATATATATATATATATATATATATATATATATATATATATATATATATATATATATATATATATATATATATATATATATATATATATATATATATATATATATATATATATATATATATATATATATATATATATATATATATATATATATATATTTGGTATCAAAAGAAAGCAAATTAAATGTATTAATCATAAATGGGAAAAAATAGGGTTGAATACTAAATAAAATAAAAAAATAACATGCATAATAAGGCGGCTAATATAGGTTGATTTATATAGTGAAATGACTATATAAAAATAGTAACTTTTTATATAGATATCTTAAAATGATTTTAATACAAGATGGTCAACATATTGATGTGTTCATATGAAGTTTTATGTCAGGAAGGTTTTTCGTCGCGGCGCGTGAAATGAGTCAGATTCGGTGAATTTTCGTCGTGACTTCTGGTCAAGCTCGAGCATAAAGTACTGAAGCTAGGAAGGCGTGCTGGGTGGCAAGTGAAAGCTCTATTAATACCGATTAATAATCAGAATAAAAAAAATCGAAAGCACTAAATAAAAAAAAATATAAGCAAAAAACTAGGATGTGTCGAAATCGCGGCAAAAGGGCCAAAAAACAGGCTATTTTGTGACGGCTCGACGACAAACTTTGAATCGAGCTATCAAAGAATCCTTCGTGCTGGTTAAACTACATTGCCAAGAGGGGCTACATGCCAAATTACATCCTTCTAGAGGCAATAGCAATGCCACACTAGACAAAATCGGCAAAGTGTCTGGAGTTTGTCAAAATCGCTCTCAAAAGGGTTTACGTTTTGAGCTCTAGCGACGAAACTACTAGAAGTAGGGTAATGTTATACATAATGTTGGAAAGCACATTGGTAGGGCTAACTTATTTGTTAAATAAGTTTTTTTAAATTCTAAAAAAAAAAAAGTGGGTTTCAAGGCTGGGGACTTTTTTTTTCAGAGTCGTTTTTTGCGAAATTATTAGATTTCTTACCCTTTCGAGTCGATTTTTGAGCCCGGTCGCTTATTAAAAAAAATATATCTCTTTCATTTTGCCGTCGATTGATACCAAAAAATTTCTGTAGCCCCAGAAATAAGGGAGTTATGGTGATTCGCACCAAAGCGGTTGATTTTCCAAAATTCGCGGCTTAATGACACGGCTGGGACAAATTTCCGGTCCATAGTGTAGGGTTCACTGCCTGTGGTAATGGATTCTTACCTACCACAGGGGGAGGAGGTGGCTGAATGGTTAGCGTGACGGCGCCGCGTCCAGGACGACGCGGGTTCGCGCCCCGCCCGCATTATTCTGAACTGTATACTGGCTCAGCCCCATACCCTCAACCAGCCAATCAACAGTCAAATGTGTTAGCCAGACCGAGCCAGTCACGACGCAGGAAGGGCTTGGACAATGACATCATGAACAGTTTCTATGTAACATATATGCAATCAATATATTGTTGCCTTGTTATTAACAATGTGTGAGTAGCAATAGTCCATTAAGGAGTAGTTGAAAACTACTCTTTAATGCATTTTCTTAAGCTTGAAGCCAAAGACATCTGTTAAAATGATGATGAAGGATGTAAAGTTGCCATGTACACTCAGACACAATAATAGTGTAACCTCCAGGTTGGCCACGGAAGTTGTCGCCCGGATTTTCAGTGAATCTCTTCCCTCTTCGTCGAAGCGTCGCTTAAGCTCCAAGTACACTGCCGAATTTTGGCCACGAACTTGTCGCCGAATCAGTTCGTGAAAAAATTCGGCGACCGGTTCGCCGACATGACCAAGATTCTTACAGTTCGTGACCATTCGGCGACATGTCGGTGAATGCTCAAGACAGTTCGGGGACAATTCGGAGACATGTCGCCGGCTATTCGGCGTCCATGTCGCCGAATTCAAAATCTGAAATTTAAACGTTTTTTTTTTTTTTTTGTCGCGGAATAATTGGCGACAAGTCTCCGAATGATCTTCGTATGTCCCCGAAGTGTCGGCGACATGTCGGGGACAATTCTCCGACAGTGCCAAGATTTCTGACAGCTGATCATTTGATGCCAATGTTGCATATAAAAGCACGGTAATCCGGGGCGCAACATACTTCTTCACCGGCAGCTGAAGAGCCACCCTCGTTTCTCGCAAATTGTTCCTAGGGAATGGCGAGAGGACGATCAAATCGCACCACTCGACCCTCTGCGGAACCCAAGAGCTATGGTTGACCCCAAGAATATCCGCGCCTACCTCATGGACTACTACAACACCCGGGGAGCAGCGGCTTAGCAGGACAGAATTGTGGGCGTGTAAATACCGTGTGACAATATGTGTGGTAATATGTATGATATGTATGTGTAATAATATGTATAAATGTGACTTGTTTTTGTTTTGCCCTCCTACAAATATTTTAGAATGAATGTTTGCGTAATATTAATAAACAAACCAGTAACTGAAAGAAGAAATAAATTTAAATAACAAAAAATTAAAACAAAGGTTAAATAATGGCAGAATAATGATATTAAGAAATAAATAAAGTAATAAGTGTTAAATAAATTATGAAATAAATGAAAATGTTAGTTTCATACCTCTTTTATAAGTTCATGATTCTTCTAGTTTTTCATATTTTCTTGTTTAGTACCTATTATTATATTTTCTTCCATATATATATATATATATATATATATATATATATATATATATATATATATATATATATATATATATATATATATATATATATATATAGATATAGATAGATAGATAGATAGATAGATAGATAGATAGATATAGACAGATGGATATAGATAGATAGATAGATAGATAGATAGATAGACCCCCGTGTACACTTACCGCGACCCGATTACCGTGTTGTGATTAATGCGCCGAAAGTTCGCCAAATATTCGTAGACACGTCCCCGAATGGTCTTGTCCATTCAGCGACATGTCTGAGATATTTCCCCGAATAGTCGGCGACATGTCGGCGACAAATTCGCCAACAAAATTAAAATTTCAACGGTCAAATTTCGGCGATAATTCGCCGAACACGGCGAATTTGACGCCGAATTGTCTGGGACATGTCGGCGACAATTCGGTGTCCATTTTGCATTCCTGCACATTCAACGAACGGCCGCGAATTTTTCATGCAACATGAAACTTTCGTGGCGGTCGTGACCAACTGTCAAAAGTCGCTCGGTGGACGCAGACATGTCCCCGAACGGCCAAGAACAGGCAAGAAAGATGCGGAACTTGTCCACGACACAGGATAACTTGCATATTCGCGCACATTCGTGAACCAAAATTCGGCAGTGTATATGGGGCTTTATGTAGAGTGTGTTTCCGTTTCGAGGTATGCTCAAACGCTCTCTTCTCTTCCCCCTTCGAAGCTATCTTTTCGTGTTTCAAACAAACGTTGAAAACCGAAACATTAATGCAATTTAGGTACATTTCTATAATGGATTATATTGTGTGGCTAATATTTATGTAAACAGTGATTGATAGTGACATACATTATATAAAGCAGAAAATTTTATATTGATGCGTTGGTTGGCAGCAGTGGCGACGTCTGTGTACAAGGCCGCCCGAGCCTAGGGTTGCCAACTGACATTTTTCATTACATTACCTTCTTTTAAATCACAAATAACATGTTGGATAAATTCGCTGTGGACATGTGTGACCAAATACGTAAGGTGGACAGCACTGACGATATCTCCTTGGATGCTTTAAATGAATTAACTACCCCCAAGCAATACTGCACTACAACCTGCACAATCAATCAATCAATCAATCAATCAATGATAAGTTATAGAATTTCTATTTTTTTTATTGATCTTTATTAATAATTGTTATTCTAATATATTATTATTACAAAAGAAATTGAGCCAAGTAATATGGCGCCACTATGAACACTTGTCTGCGCCA
Organism: Eriocheir sinensis; assembly: GCF_024679095.1. Lineage (NCBI taxonomy): Eukaryota > Metazoa > Arthropoda > Malacostraca > Decapoda > Varunidae > Eriocheir > Eriocheir sinensis. The sequence goes on along the minus strand of NC_066530.1, from coordinate 5,740,137 downwards.
CAACGGGCTGTGGCCGACCATTAGGCCCCCACCAAGAAAACCTACTGGAGCCATAGGCGGAAACGTTAAAAAAAAGTCAATACATCGGAGATGAGCACCGAGGTCACTGATACCTATAACATATAACCCCAACTTTACCTTTTATACCAGGGTGGAAGGTAGCACGCAAGTATTTTGATTTATTTAATAGTTTGATAGGAAATGAGACATCAGGGGGGAATAATATATTATGTCAAAAAATAAAATGCTGCAGTTCTGCTCTTATAATTAGAGTGAAACCAGATTGACGAGATTGGCTTTGCGTTAACTCAGTCTGATCCTTACATTCCCGCCGCTCTGCCACACAGTCCCAAGACCTATTTCTTCCTCTCGTATGTACTAATAGCTAACATGTGAGAGGAAAAGATAGGTGTTGGGACTGTGTGGCAGAACGACGGGGAGGAAAGGACCCGCGGGAGCCAACGCAAAAACGATCTTGCCGATCAGATTTCACTATAGAACAAATTTGCCAGAAAGATACAAAAATGAAGTAAATTCATCTTCCTCTCTTTCAAGCCAATCATTCAAACCGACTGCTGCTGTGGTTGCCCACAGGCCCGAACCTCTTTACTATCACCTATAACTCCTACTTTTAAGCCGGTTTTGGTCAATAACAATAGAATATGAATATCATATATATATATATATATATATATATATATATATATATATATATATATATATATATATATATATATATATATATAAAATACAAACTGCAATACTGGTAGAAAGATTAGCCTTGAATGAAGTTTTTTGAGAAAACGATGGTTTTACTGAAAATTTATCATTTTTTTTTACAGCAAAGGAGTCAGTTCAAGGGCATAAAAAAGGAAAAAAAATATATAAAAAAGCCCGCTACTCACTGCTCCTAAAAAGAGTTAGAGAAGTGGCCGAAAGATAGGTCAATTTCGGGAGGTGTCCTGATACCCTCCACTTAAAAGAGTTCAAGTCGTAGGCAGGAGGAAATACAGATGAAGGAAGATTGTTCCAGAGTTTACCAGCGTGAGGGATGAAAGAGTGAAGATGCTGGTTAACTCTTGCGTAAGGGATTTGGACAATAAAGCGATGAGCTTGACTAGAAAGTCGTGTATGGCGAGGCCGCGGGATGGGGGGAGGCATGCAGTTAGCAAGTGCAGGGCCTAGATCCAAGAAGCGTTAGCGATCTCGCTAACTGAGATACCGATGTAAACATTCGTTAATGGCATCCAAGAAGCTAAACTATGACGTCACAGCGTGGTTAACTTAACGAGAGCCCCAGACCCCTCGTAAACGTAGCGAAGTTCATCATGATAAACTTATTTATGATTTTTCAGCATTAGATATAGGTTTTAGAGTACACAGAGCAAATTTAATTATAAAAGAGTGATCTGTACACACTGCACACGACTAAAATATCAACACAAGCGCTGCCTCGCTGCTGCTTACCTACACCCCGGCCCGTGCCCCGGCCCCCTCCCCGGTAAAGAAAGTGTCACTCACAAGAAAATCTGGCATCTCTAAGCACCATTGCCAGATTGTCGTACTCAGAGCATCGTATTTACCGGTTTCTGACCCTTAACTATTGCCCAGAAGCACTAATAATCAATCATTATGACTATAACAATATATGAATCCAGTTATCGGGCCCAGGAGAGAGTTTTTGTGTTGGAAATCGGCAACCATAAGAGGCTGAGGACGACTTGCTGCCAGCTATAGGCTGCTTCTTCTTCCGTTACACCCCGTAGTCATGTTTCCCCATGATGACTGCCTCTCTTCTCCACCTCCTCAACCATTGTCAGCAGCTCAGACTCACTGAACCTCGGCCAACGCATTTTTCTCAGTGGTTCAACCTTTTTCTGGGTAAAAGTACTTTCCTGCCGTGTGTAAGGTGAGGGTTATCATACTCAGAGCATAGTATTTACCGGTTTCTAACGCCTAAGTTGCCTAACTATTGCCAAGAAACATCAGGATCTAACTTTTAACGATAACTATAAATGAGTTTCGTTATTGCAGCCCTGTACACCGTTTTGGGGTAGGAAGTTGGAAATATAAGCGGTTGAGTACGACAACCTGGCAACGTTGGCCGCCACAGCTGAGGAATGCAGCCGTATGATTGGCTGAAAAATTTCAAAGACTTGCTGTGATTGGCTGTCGAGTCTGATGACATCATCGTGACGCTTACCCAATCAGTTGGCTTTCTGCAGTAGCGAAGCCCGAGCGATATCGTTAAGTCTCCTCTTTGGATCTGAATTTAGCAATGTCGTCCGGGCAAACGCTCGGTAACGATAGCGATGTCGGTATGCAGCCTTCTCTTTGGATCCGGGCCCAGAAGAGCAGTCAGCATGAAAATATCGATAGAAGATAGAAAGAGAGGCAACATTGCGGCGAAATTATGAGAGATAGAAGACTATGAGTAAGAGGAGACTCCACTCTGTCCAAGAGAGCTGTGTGAGTGGAGTCACCCCCCACGTGAGATGCATACTCCATACAAGGGCGGACAAGGCCCCTGTAAATGTATAGCAGCTGTGCGGGGGAGAACTGGCGGAGACGGTACAGAACGCCCAGCCTCGAGAAAGCTGATTTAGTAGGAGAAGAGATTTGAAGTTTCCATTTGAGATTTTGAGTTAAGGATAGACCGAGGATGTTTAGTGTTGAAGAAGGTGATAGCTGAGTGTTGACAAAGAATAAGGGATAGTTGTTTGGAAGATTGTGTCGAGTGAGCGAAGACTAATAAAAAGTCCTCATGGGAGAGTAGAAGCGTGAAAAAAATATAGATTGGTGAATTATATTTGAGAAAAGCACTGTAGGGTCGTGAATTTAACAGCAGATACGGATAATACTTGTCACCTGACCTTAGACATTGCTGCCTTGTTGTCATTTATTTTTTTCCACATTTTTGTTGTTTAATTAACATTTCTCATTTCGTTCAATAATCATTCCTTGTTTTTACACGTTTTTTTTTTTTTTTTTTTTTTTTACAGCAGAGGAGACAACTCGCGGGCAAAAAAAAAAAAAATGAAGAAAAAAGCCCACTACTCGCTGCTCCCACAAAAGTCAAGAGGAGTGGCCGAAAGATAGGTCAATTTCGGGAGGAGGAGGTGTCCTGATACCCTCCTCTTGAATGAGCTCAAGTCGTAGGCAGGAGGAAATACAGATGAAGGAAGATTACTCCAGAGTTTACCTGGGTGAGAGGTGAAAGAGTGAAGATGCTGGTTAACTCGTGCGTAATGGATTTGGACAGTAAAGGCAAAGTCTGTATATACATACTTACCTAGTCAAGTCACTGCCTTCAAAACTGCGACCAGCACGCGCAGGGGGCGGTCTGGGGCGGAGCAGCGGGATGACGTCACTTGAAGCCAAATACCCGCCAGTTCGCGGGTGACTAAAGTTGCGGCCGGGTGTGCACTTTGGATGTGCATGCTCGCCTTCTTTCACCGTTCGTTCAGGCAAGCCACTGACGAAAAAAATATGCCTTTTTTAATTGTGCTATGTGTGACTGTAATTCCAATGCCTACAAACGGCGGTGTGGGGTGTGAGAGGGGGCATGTTAAGGTGATTGATTTAAATTAGTCCGCCTTTCTTCGTTTTCTCTAAATCCCTGTTTCTACATTCTCTAGTTTGGCTTCAAGCAACGTCACGCATAAGCCACGCCTCTGCCGTGTCTTCTCCCACAAAGCTGCGTATGATTCGACTTTGAGTAAAGAGTTGAGCTTGAGTAGAAAGTCGTGTGCGGCGAGGCCGCGGGAGGGGGGGGGAGGCATGCAGTTAGCAAGTTCAGAGGAGCAGTCAGCGTGAAAATATCGACAAAAGATAGAGAGGCAACATGGCGGCGGAATTTAAGAGGTAGAAGACGTTCAGTATAAGGAGGAGAGCTGATGAGATGAAGAGCCTTACGGCAGGATTATCAGTAAACCTCTTCCCTCTTCGTCGAAGCGTCTCATACGGCCACATCCCCGTCTAGCGATGTTTTCCTTTCTAGCAGGGATGCCAGATTGAAACCTGTGAAACACTCTTATCTGGTAACACTGCGATCTAGAGCTTTCGGTTAATATTATTAATCAAAATACAAGCCACGTATTTTCGTCAGACTGTTATTTTCAGCAAAGCAGCCTGAGCGTCCCATAATCTTTAAAATAACTGGGCTACATGAGGTCACATTCGTTGACTTCAATTCTGTCTGTATAGTCACATATGGCCGTCTGCTTGTACGCAATGTAACAAGAACAGTAGCTGCCTAGGAATGGCTTTTTGCACCCTATATGTAAGAGATTATGGCTAAAATCCCAAATTTTAGGCTAAAAGCATGCAAAAACATACTACAGTGAGTTTGCACCTTAAAAAAATCGCCTGTGACATGTTATAAACATCCTGTGCACAATCTGAGTAACTTCCCCATATAAACCTTCCTGCCCTGCACAGATGATTATCGATGTAGTACCAGGGTTGGTGATTTAAAAAAAAAAAAAAATCAATTTTTTTATTTAAATTAGATTTTTTTTTTTTTTATTTTATTAATCAGAATAAAAATATTTTGAAAGATATATATATATATATATATATATATATATATATATATATATATATATATATATATATATATATATATATATATATATATATATATATATATATATATATATAATATCTATCTATCTATCTATCTATCTATCTATCTATCTATCTATCTATCTATCTATCTATCTATATTCATCTATATATATATATATATATATATATATATATATATATATATATATATATATATATATATATATATATATATATACATTAGTTTAAAACACATAGTGGAGTGTTTTTACAGCATGTTGCATCATCTCTCACTTGGTTACAATGTGTTTGAGCCTGTCAAGCAGCCCAGTAACCACTGACCAGGATTGTATCATCTCTCTCAGGCTCTGTTCTGTTTCTCTTACATCTTGTTAGGACATAGCCGGACTTGTGCCACTGTGTAGTAGTTTGACTGTTTAGGTGTTGCAGGCCAGCCACTCATTCCTGAGCTAACTGCAAGAGCGTAGAGATGTCACTGACCACAAGGATTAATGTATCTGGTAGGAAGAGTGATCCAGTGTGGGAACATTTTAACAGAATTCCTTCAAAGTCTGGGAAAGCAAGGAGAGCTATATGCAAACAGTGTAAACTGGAGTTACAAGGAATAGTAGCAAGACTGAAAAGAACCAAATTTATTGTCATAAGGATTAAAATCCTTTTTTTTTAAGATTTTGAATTTCGATTTCAAAGAATTTTTATGAGCTACTTTCAAAGAAGTGTATCATTATTTTTCAAAGACTGCTTTTACAGTATAAATTCAATGTGCTTTTGTTTTAAATACAGGCCGTAATAATTTTCTTTTTTAAATTCATTACTTCAGGAAATAAGTACAGTTCATTATAAGTAAACCTCTTTGATTTCCTTTTTTTAATAGCATGTGGAATTTTTTTGTTATACTGTATTGTAAAAGGAAGTGCTTTAATATTCTACTACTCAGAAATAAGTACAGTTCATTACAAGTAAAACCCTTTGATTTCATTTTTTAATGGAATGTGGAAATTTTTGTTGTATTGTAAAAGGAAGCTTTTCGTGTTCTATTCCTCAGGAATATATAAAGCAGGTGTAAGTATGTGTTTGTTTTTATATTTTTCCTTAACATTCCATGTTGGTTTGGGCAGAAGTATATATTGATTTAAATCAATGATTTAAAAAAAATAATTTGATTTAAATCTTGATTTAAATCACTGATTTAAATCATCATTATTTAAATCGGCCAACCCTGGTGTGTGTGCGTGTGTGTGTGTGTGTGTGTGTGTGTGTGTGTGTGTTTGGCCTTGTATCAATTATTCTGAAGGCTGACGTCACTCTGGATATTCCTCATTAGGCGCCACTTGAGTCAAAGCAGCTGAGCGTGTCAATATATTTCATTTCTGGGGGAGGGAACTGATTGGGATGAGCGCGTCTGACTCACCTCTGAACACGGGACTGAAACACCAATATACATCATACCAACGTGAGCTAGACTGCTGAAAATGGGACCAGAACACTACTTTTCCGTGCCAACCTAAGATACTAATGAGCAGGGGGCCCAAACACCATATTATGCCTAACCATTGAAGATAATTATACTGTTGAAAATGGGACCAGAACACTATTTTTTCGTGCCAACCTAAGAGATACTAATGAACAGGAGGTTAAACACCATATTATGCCTAAGCATTGATGATTATACTTCTGACAATGGTACCAGAACACTGTATTATTCCGTGTCAGCCTAGGATACTAATGAACAGGGGGACAAAACACCATATTATACCTGACCATTAAAGATAATTATACTGCTGAAAATGGAACCAGAACACTGTATTTTTCCGTGACCACCTGAGATACTAATGGACAGGGAACCAAAACACCTATACATCACCATTGATAATAATACAGCTGAATAGGGGACCAGAACGCCATAACATTTAGTGCCAATCCAAGGTACACAGCAGAACACATAAGTACCCCGTGACGACCCAAGATCAACTGCTGAGTAGGAGCCAAAACACTAATATTCCTTGCTTCTGTGCTCACCTCCGTCACATATCATAAACTTAGTGCAATATGAGATTTGAGGAATACACAAACACACATAAAAAAAAAATAATAAAAAAAAATAAATAAATAAAATAAAATAAAATAATGTTAGTCCAAGTCACCTTAGAGAATATTTTTTGAAAGGTTATGGTTCTGATACAAGATACACCGCTGAACAACATTAATAGTCTGAGAAATACTACTGAACAAGGGGCTAAAACAATATAATATACCTTGCCAACCTGAGAAACCTAAGATACATTACTGAACAATATGCCAAAACACCTCAGTATGCTGTACCAACCCAAGATACATTTCTGAACATGGGGCTAAAACAATATAATATACCTTGCCAATCTGAGAAACCTAAGATACATTACTGAACAATATGCTAAAACACTGTAATATTCTGTACCAACCCAAGATACATTACTGAATACGGGGCAGAAACACCATAATATTCCGTGTCACTCTGATCGGTTTTATAAGACACTTTCGCTTCTCACATCAGCTATTTCTAAAGGTCAAAGAGGGGGTTAGGCAGGTTCTAATGAGTGTTTCTTCAGGTTCATGGTACAGAAGAAGGGTCACACTACCACCAGGGTCATAAAACTGCTCTGAAATGCCCACAACTCCTACGAAAGCCTTGTCAAATATATGTTGTTGGACGACGAAATGTCTTATAATACGACCCTGAGTTATATTCCGGTAATAATAAATATCCAGAGGGGTAAAAATATACATATCGCGAATGTCAAATCCAGTAAATACACATAAATCGTCACATCACATAAATATAAATAAAACATAAATGAGAGGTCATAAACTATCCTAGCCGAAGACATGTTCAAAAAAGGTAAAAAATAATCTGGGAACTGTCAAACCCAGGAAATGCATATAAATCATAACACTAAACACAATCACAGATCATAAAGAGTTTGGGGTAAGGTTATGGGCGTAGGCTACACTAAAGATGCGCGTGGCTTCGGTGCTCATCTCCGTTACAGGTCATAAACTTAGTAAAATAATCAGAATATTTTTTACAGTAAAAAAAACACAATAATGAAAAAAAAAACGCAAATCAAGAGGAAGAGAAACAAATGGATATGAATCAAAATTACCCCCGAGAATGCTTTTTGTTTGTTAGGCCTAAATATCTATGTAAACCTATGTAATCTTCCTTCCTTCAGCCCATAGCCAGCAACACTCCATTAGCTCAGTTAATGAACCTTAGTGACTTCCCAAATCTGCCTTCCTCTCCCTTCTTCTATTGAGTGTCACGTCTGATCCTTAGGGTTTGTGAGGCCTAAATATCTATGTAAACCTATGTAATCTTCCTTCCTTCAGCCCGTATCCAGCAGCACTTCATCACCTCACTTAATGAACCTTACAATGACAGCCACAAACTTGCCTTCTTTCCTTCTTCTATTGAGTGTCACGTCTGGGCTTTATGAGGTCAAAATATCTATGTAAACCTATGTAATCTTCCTCCCTTCAGCCCGTAGCCAGCAGCACTCCATCTCTTCAGTTAATGAAGCTTATAGGTGAGGGGGGGTTGGGGAAGGAGGAGGTGAGGGAGGACGTAACCATGGTTCAGAAAATAGATCATTGTTAAAAGTATATCATTTGTTGTTTACAAGAAAGGAGACAACTCAAGGGCACATAAAAAGAAAAAAATAATAAAAAAAGCCCGCTACTCGCTGCTCCCAAAAAAGAATCAAAAGAGGTGGCCGAAAGAAAGGTCAATTTCGGGAGGAGAGGTGTCCTGATACCCTCCTTTTGAAAGAGCTCAAGTCGTAGGCAGAAGGAAATACAGATGAAGGAAGATTGTTCCAGAGTTGACCAGCGTGAGGGATGAAAGAGTGAAGATGCTGGTTAACTCTTGCATAAGTGGTTTGGACAGTATAGGGATGAGCATGAGTAGAAAGTCGTGTGCAGCGGGGCCGCGGGAGGGGGGGAGGCATGCAGTTAGCAAGTTCAGAAGAGCAGTCAGCGTGGAAATATCGATAGAAGATAGAAAGAGAGGCAACATCGCGGCGGAATTTAAGAGGTAGAAGACTATCAGTAGGAGGAGGAGAGCTGATGAGACGAAGAGCCTTAGACTCCACTCTGTCCAGAAGTGCTGTGTGAGTGGAGCCTCCCCACACGTGAGATGCATACTCCATACGAGGGCGGACAAGGCCCCTGTATATGGATAGCAACTGCGCGGGGGAGAAGAGCTGGCAGAGACGATACAGAACGCCCAACCTCGAGGAAGCTGATTTAGCGAGGGAGGAGATATGAAGTTTCCAGTTGAAATTTTGAGTTAAGGATAGACCGAGGATGTTTAATGTTGAATACGGTGACAGCTGAGTGTTGTCGAAGAATAGGGGATAGGTGTTTGGAAGATTGTGCCGTGTGGATAGGTGGAGAAATTGAGTTTTTGAGGCATTGAAGGACACAAGGTTCCTTCTGCCCCAATCGGAAATGATAGCAAGGTCTGAGGTTAAGCGTTCTGCAGCCTCCAGTCTGGAGTCGTGTACTTCCTGTTGAGAGGGTCTTCTATTGAAAGAAGTTGAATAATGCAGAGTGGAGTTGTCGGCGTATGAGTGGACAGGACAGTTTGTTATGGAAAGAAGATCATTGATGAATAACAGAAAGAGAGTTGGTGATAGGACAGAGCCCTGTGGAACGTTTAGGGGAAGAGCAGTGACCGTCTACCACCGCAGAGATAGAACGGCCGGAAAGGAAACTGGAGATAAAAGAACAGAGAGAGGGATAGAATCCGAAAGAGGGCAGTTTAGAAAGCAAAGACTGGTGCCAGACTCTATCGAAGGCTTTCGATATGTCTAGCGCAACAGAGAAAGTTTCACCGAAACGGCTAAGAGAGGATGACCAAGAGTCAGTTAAGAGAGCAAGAAGATCGCCAGTAGAACGCCCCTTGCGGAATCCATACTGGCGATCAGATAGAAGGTTAGAAGTGGAAAGGTGCTTTTGAATCTTCCGGTTAAGGATTGTTTCAAAAGCTTTAGATAGACAGGAAAGTAAAGCTATAGGCCGGTAGTTTGAGGGATTGGAACGGTCACCCTTCTTAGGCACAGGCTGTACAAAGGCATACTTCCAGCAGGAAGGAAAGATAGATGTTGATAGGCAGAGACGAAAGAGTTTGACCAGGCAGGGTGTCAGTACAGAAGCACAATTTTTAAGGACAATAGGAGGCACTCCATCAGGTACATAAGCCTTCTGAGAGTTGAGGCCAGAGAGGGCATAGAAAACATCATTTGGAAGAATCTTAATAACAGGCATAAAGGAGTCAGAGGGGGGATGAGTAGGAGGAATATGCCCAGAATCGTCCAGGGTGGAGTTCTTACAGAAAGTTTGAGCGAAGAGTTCAGCTTTAGAGACAGATGAGACGGCAGTGCTGCCGTCAGGGTTAAGGAGAGGAGGGAAAGAGGAAAAAGTTAAATTGGAGGAGATATTTTTGGCTAGATGCCAGAAGTCACGGGAAGAATTAGAAGAAGCAAGGTGTTGACATTTTCTATTAATGAAAGAAGTTTTGGTAAATCGGAGAATAGATTTGGCACGATTCCGGGCTGAAATGTAAAGATCAAAGTTAGCGGGAGTTCGAAGGCTCTGGAACCTTTTGTGAGCTGCCTCTCTATCTTTAATAGCACGAGAACAAGCATGATTAAACCAAGGCTTTTTAGCATGAGGAGTAGAGAAAGTACGTGGAATGTATGCCTCCATTCCAGAGACAATCACCTCTGTGATGCGCTGAGCACACACAGAGGGGTCTCTCTCCTGGAAGCAGTAATCATTTCACGGGAAATCGGAAAAAGTACATCCTCAGGTCGTCCCACCGAGCTGAAGCAAAATGCCAGAAGCATCCCCTCTTCGGTGGGTCCAGAGGATGTACAGGAGCGATAGGACAGGATACAGAAATAAGGTTATGATCGGAGGAGCCCAACGGAGAGAACAGTTTGACAGAGTAAGCAGAAGGATTAGAGGTCTAGTATGTTGGGCCTGTCTCCAAGACGGTCGGTAATACGAGTAGGGTGCTGAACCAACTGCTCTAGGTCGTTGAGGAGAGCAAAGTTGTAGGCTTGTTCACCAGGCTGGTCAGTGAAAGAGGATGAAAGCCAAAGCTGGTAGTGAACACTGAAATCTCCCAAGATGGAGATTTCAGCAAAGGGAGAGTGAGTCAAGACGTGCTCCACTTTAGAGTTCAAATAGTCAAAGAATTTTACATAGTTAGTAGAGTTAGGCGAGAGAGAAAAAGCACAGATGTATTTAGTAATAGAATGACAATGAAGTCTTAGCCAAATGGTGGAAAATTCAGAAGAGTCAAGGTCGAGAGCAAGTGATGTCTTTGCGTACGTAGGCGCAACATCCAGCTTTAGATTGAAATTTAGGATAGAGAGAGTAGGAGGGAACAGAGTAGAGGTTGCTGTCAGTAGCCTCAGAAACCTGTGTTTCGGTGAGGAAGAGAAGGTGAGGTTTAGAGGAGGAGAGATGGTGTTCCACAAAATGAAAATTAGAATGAAGACCGCGAATGTTGCAGAAATTGATAAGGAGGAGGTTCAAGGAGTTATCAGGACACCTCTCAAGTCGGCAGCCAGAAGGAGAGTCCTCACTGGGGGAATTTATGGTCCCCCCCCAGGCGGGGACTCCGAGGCGGTGTTTTCGTTAGCCATTTTGAATTTTGGGAAAAGGTGTGTGTGTTGTGTGAATGTAGTGTGGTGTAGAAAGAGAGAGGAACCGTCTTTTGAGAGCATGCTGAACTGCTCTCTGGTGTTGATGAGACAAAAGGGAAACGGTTAGTGAGGACATGGAAGGGTCTTTGAAGGGCTTCAGCACCCTCCTCGCTTCCCATATATCCTCACCGGGAGTAGCTCACGCCCGTTCGGTAGGTGTCTTCCTACCTACTCCTCCGTTGCGCCGGTTGGCTTGCTTGAGGGGCCTGGATGATATTCGTCCCCACCCCGTCATGGTGCAGGCAAGTGTTTATAGTGGCGCCAACTTCTCTTGGGTCATGCTGCCCCCCGGAACTCGTTCTTGATTCTTGGACGGCTTCCTCTAGAGTCCGGGTTGATGTGTGGTTTTCAGGACAGCATGTGGGTAGTTTTAAGCCACTCGGCGGTGACTGAAAAATACGAGGTGGTAGCTTGGGGATTCAAACTCGTGTCGTCCATCACGTGGTGAATGTGGGCCCAGCACGCTACCACTTCAGCCACCGCCTACCCTAAGAAGGGTGACCGTTCCAATCCCTCCAACTACCGCCCTATAGCTTTACTTTCCTGTCTATTTAAAGCTTTTGAATCAATCCTTAACAGGAAGATTCAAAAGCACCTTTGCACTTCTAACCTTCTATCTGATCGCTAGTATGGGTTCCGAAAGGGGCGTTCTACTGGCGATCTTTTTGCTCTCATAACTGACTCTTGGTCATCCTCTCTTTGCCGTTTCGGTGAAACTTTGTCAGTTGCGCTCGACATATCGAAAACCTTCGATAGAGTCTGGCACAAGTCTTTGCTTTCTAAACTGCCCTCTTTCGGATTCTATCCCTCTGTTCCTTTATCTCCAGTTTCCTTTCCGGCCGTTCTATCTCTGCGGTTGTAGACTGTCACTGTTCTTCTCCTAAACCTATCAACAGTGGTGTTTCACAAGGCTCTGTCCTATCACCCACTCTCTTCCTGTTATTCATCAATGATCTACTTTCCATAACAAACTGTCCTGTCCACTCATACGCCGACGAGTCCACTCTGCATTATTCAACTTCTTTCAAAAGAAGGCTATCCCAACAGGAAGTACACGACTCCAGACTGAAAGCTGCAGAACGCTTAAACTCAGACCTTGTTATCATTTCCGATTGGGGCAGAAGGAACCTTGTGTCCTTCAATGCCTCAAAAACTCAATTTCTCCACCTATCAACTCGACACAATCTTCCAAACACCTATCCCCTATTCTTCGACAACACTCAGCTGTCACTTTCTTCAACACTAAATATCCTCGGTCTATCCTTAACTCAAAATCTCAACTGGAAACTTCATATATCCTCTCTCGCTAAATCAGCTTCCTCGAGGTTGGTCGTTCTGTATCGTCTCCACCAGTTCTTCTCCCCCGCACAGTTGCTATCCATATACAGGGGCTCTTCTGGACAGAGTGGAATCTAAGGCTATTCGTCTCATCAGCTCTCCTCCTCCTACTGATAGTCGTCTACCTCTAAAATTCCGTCGCGATGTTGCCTCTCTTTCTATCTTCTATCGCTATTTTCACGCTGACTGCTCTTCTGAACTTGCTAACTGCATGCCTCCCCCCCTCCCGCGGCCCCGCTGCACACGACTTCCTACTCATGCTCATCCATATACTGTCCAAACCCCTTATGCAAGAGTTAACCAGCATTTTCATTCTTTCATCCCTCACGCTGGTAAACTCTGGAACAATCTTCCTTCATCTGTATTTCCTCCTGCCTACGACTTGAACTCTTTCAAGAGGAGGGTATCAAGACCTCTCCTCCCGAAATTGACCTCTCTTTCGGCCACCTCTTTTGATTCTTTTTATAGGAGCAGCGAGTAGCGGGCTTTTTTTTTTATTATTGTTTCCTTTTTTTGTGCCCTTGAGCTGTCTCCTTTGTTGTAAAAAAAGAAAAAAGAAAAGAAAAGGAAGGAAAGGTAGATGTTGACAGGCAGAGGCGAAAGAGTTTGACCAGGCAGGGTGTCAGGACGGAAGCACAGTTTTTTAAGGACAATAGGAGGCACTCCATCAGGTCCATAAGCCTTCTGAGAGTTGAGGCCAGACAGGACATAGAAAACATCATTCATAAGAATCTTATTAACAGGCATAAAGGAGTCGAAGGGGATGAGTAGGAGGAATATGCCCAGAATCGTTCAGAGTGGAGTTTTTACAGAAATTTTAAGAGAAGAGTTCAGCCTTAGAGATGAGACGGCGGTGCTGCCGTCAGGGTTAAGGAGAGGAGGGAAAGATGAAGAAGTGAAATTGGAGGAGATATTTTTGGCTAGGTGCCAGAAGTCTGAAAGAATTAGAAAAAAACAAAGTTTTGACATTTACTGTGGATGAAAGTACTTTTGGTAAGTTCAAGAATAGATTTGGCAAATGTAAAGATCATGGTTAACAGGAGTGCGAAGGCTCTGGTACCTTTTGTGAGCTGCCTGTCTATCTTTGACAGCACGAGAACAAGCGTGATTAAACCAAGGCTTTTTAGCATGAGGAGTAGAGAAAGAACGTGGAATGTGTGCCTCTATTCCAGAGACAATCACCTCTGTGATGCGCTGGGCACACACAGAGGGGTCTCTCTCCTGGAAGCAGTAATCATTCCACGGGAAATCGGAATAGTACCTCCTCAGGTCGTCCCACCGAGCTGAAGCTAATTGCAAGAAGCATCGCCTCTTCGGTTGGTCCAGAGGATGTACGTACAGGAGCGATAGGACAGGATACAGCAATAAGGTTGTGATCGGAGGAGCCCGGCGGAGAGGACAGTTTGACAGAGTAAGCAGAAGGATTAGAGGTAAGGAAGAGGTCTAGTATGTTGGGCCTGTCTCAAAGACGGTCGGGAATACGTGTAGGGTGCTGAACCAACTGCTTTAGATTATTGAGTAGAGCAAAATTGTAGGCTTGTTCAACAGGTTGGTCAGTGAAAGAGGATGGAAGCCAAAGCTGATGGTGAACATTGAAATCTCCTAGGATGGAGATTTTAGCGAAGGGAGAGTGGGTCAAGACGTGCTCCACTTTAGAGTTCAAGTAGTCAAAGAATTTTACATAGTCAGTAGAGTTAGGTGAGAGATAAACAGCATAGATGTATTTAGTAATAGAATGACAATGAAGTCTTAGCCAGATGGTGGAAAATTCAGAAGAGTCAAGGTCGTGGACACGAGAGCAAGTGATGTCGTTGTGTGCGTAGGCGCAACATCCAGCTTTGGATTGAACTAGGATAGAGATAGTAGGAGGGAACAGAGTAAAGATTGCTGTCAGTAGCCGCCGAGACCTGTGTTTCGGTGAGGAAGAGAAGGTGAGGTTTAGAGGAGGAGAGATGGTGCTCCACAGAATGGAAATTGGAACGAAGACCGCGAATGTTGCAGAAATTGATAAGAAAGAGGTCTGAGGAGTTATCAAGACACCTCTCAAGTCGGCAGCCAAAAGGGGAGTCCTCCCTGGGGGAGCTTGTGGTCCTCCTCCCAGACGGGGACTCCGAGGCTCTGTTTAGTTTAGCCATTTTGAATATGTAAAATTCGGGGAAATAGTGTGTATGCTGTGTGAATGTACTGTGGTGTGGATAGAGAGAGGATCTGTCATTAGAGAGCATGCTGAACTTCTCTCTGGTGTTGATGAGACAATAGGAAATTGGACATGGGAAGGGGCTTTAGAGGGCTTCAGCACCCTCCTCGCTCCCATATATGCCTCACCGGGAGTGGCTTACGCCCGTTTCGGTAGGTGTCTTCCTACCTACTCCCTACTATTAATGCATTATTTTTTTCTTAATTTGTTTTATCACCTCCTTGTCATGTGCTTAATTTGGAGAGTGCGTAGTCGTATCTTATCGCCATATCTCTGATCAGACGCGTGTACCAGTGTCTTGTCAAGCGAGGTCATTCATCTTTTTTATCTTTTGTACTTAATATAATTTGTTTTTAATCTGCCACCTCAGTGCATCAAGGTGAGGCTGTTGCAAACACGCGGATTAAATATACTGGGAACGCCAACTGTATTTTGTTTTTATGATAAGGAGTGCAAAATATATCGGTAAATATCGATCCATAGCATTTTGTATTTTCAGTTTCTTGTCTTGGTATGTTAGCACGTACTCACAGATAAGGTATGGAGATAGTCTGTACTCGTGTTTTGATTCTGCTTTATTCTATTTAACCTTATCTTTTACGGTATTGGAGGCAAAGGCAAGGGGAAAACAAATGATGATGACAGTAATAGTATAATAATGATAATAATAATAATAATAATAATAATAATAATAATAATAATAATAATAATAAGAAGAAGACTAGTGTGTAACATGCTGCTCTAGTATAAAATTATAGAAGTTACCGAATGGGTAATCTAGGAGAGGTACCTTGGTACTCCCCTCATGAAGGAATTCGTCATACACCTTGCTTCAACTTCCAACTCCTATCCCAACTTCTGAATATTTACATTGCTTCTCTTTATACATTATTCTGGTGTATAAATTCCTACATGTACTTTATTTTATGCCTGATGCTAGAATAATAAAGGTGATACAATATACGTGTATTAGACTTGTCACTATGCTCTTGATTCACCCTGCATCTGACGGTGGTGAGTAATATTCCTATAGTAGGACTCACCTTAAAGTGCGGCTGTGTCGGTGCCCTGTGAGGAATAAGCGGGAGTACAGCGTTGCCACGTTTTTAACCCCACGTTGGTTGCCTCTTTCTCTTTCGTGGCGTTACTGCCACGACGATTTGAATGTTTTTTTATTTTTTTATTTTTTTTTTACTTATGTCGGCTTATTTTAACGTACATTCCTTCACGATCTAATATAAATATAATTGTGAAACTACTTACACATCCCAAAACGAAAGGAAAACTCAATAATAAGTATAGCATTTTTTTTTAGCAACTGTAAAATATGTATGCCACGTTTCTTTATATGCTTATGAATATCTTATCCATAATAAGTTAACCGTTCTTTTATACGTTATAATACTAAGATTAAATGTGTATGCATATTTACTGATCATATTTGCCATGGTTTTACTGATATTAGAACATTTCTACATCGCGGGCCAGGAGACATTCGGCAAAGCTATACAAGGGGATCCCCCTACGCTCAACCACCCCCCAACCGCACGTTTAGCCGAGCTAGACTATAGTTAAGATCAGCACTGTCCACTTCATATATCAGTGACATCTCCGGCGCCCTTGTCATTAAGCCGCGAATTTTGGAAAATCAACCGCTTTGGTGCGAATCGTCATAACTCCCTTATTTCTGGGGCTACAGAAATGTTTTTGGTATCAATCGACGGCAAAATGAAAGGGCTATATTTTTTAATAAGCGACAGGGCTCAATAACCGATTCGAAAGGGTAAAAAATCGAATAAATTCACAAAAAATGGCTCTGAAAAAAAACTTTTTGAGTTCCCAACCTTGAAACCCACTCATTTTTTGAGAATTTCAAAAAACTTATTTAACAAATACTTTAGCCCTACCATTGTACTTTCCAATATGATGCATAACATTTCCCTACTCCCAGTAGTTACATCACTAGAGCTCAAAACGTAAACCCTTTTGAGAGCGATTTTGACGAACTCCAGACACTTTGCCGTTTCTGTCTAATGTGCCCTTGCTATTACCTCTAGAAGGCTGTACTTTGGCATGTAGCCCCTCTTGGCAATGTAGTTTGACCAGCTCGAAGGAGTCTTTGATAGCTCGATTCCAAGTTTGTTGTCGAGCCGTCAAAAAATAGCCTGTTTATCGGCCCTTTTACCGCGATTTGGACACGTCCTAGATTTATACTTATAACTATTTTATTTATTTAGTGCTTCCTACTTTTTTTCTGATTATTATTCTGTATTAATAGAGCTTTCATTTGCCACCAATCACGCCTTCCTAGCTTCAGTAGTTTTTGCTCGAGCTTGACCAAAATTCGCGAAGAAAATTCGCCGAATCTGACTCATTTCACGCGCCGCGACGAAAAACCTTCCTGACGCCACAAAAATCAATATATCTGCATAAAAATTCATATATGAACACTTCAATATGTTGACTATCTTGTATTAAATTCAAGATATCTACATACAAAGATACTTCTTTTATATATAATCATTTCACTATATAAATCAACCTATATTAAGCCTTATTATACATGTTATTTATTTATTTATTTAGTATTCAACCTTATTTCATCCCATTTATGAATGATACATTTAATTTGCTTTCTTTTGATACCAAATATGTATGTATATATGTATGTATGTATATATATGTATGTATACATACATATATATATATACATACATATCTGGTACAGGGGCGTTCTACTGGCGATGTTCTTGCTCTCTTAACTGACTCTTGGTCATCCTCTCTTAGCCGTTTCGGTGAAACTTTCTCTGTTGCGCTAGACATATCGAAAGCCTCCGATAGAGTCTGGCACAAGTCTTTGCTTTCTAAACTGCCCTCTTTCGGATTCTATCCCTCTTTCTGTTCCTTTGAACCTAGCCCGTGAGCTGCTTCTCCGTGCGACCTGGGACCAACTTCACCTAACCGACAATACAATCGACAACGTGTGGAACAACATCAAAGATAAGCTTTTGCAGGTAGAGAAGGCTACAGTGCCTATGAAACCCAGGCGAGCAAATGGTACCGTGGATCCACCGTGGATGACCACAGAAATAAAAAGGGCGGTAAACTTAAAAAAAGGAATTATAACCTGATGAAAGAAAATGACACGGCCGAAGCCCGTACTCAGTACCACACCAGCCTCAGAGCTTGTCGCACCCTTATTCGAAGTAGTAAACGCAACTACGAAAAACAAATAGCGCGTGACATCAAAACAAACTCAAAAAAATTCTTCACATACATCAGATCGAAAAAGAAAGTAAAATCCAATATTGGTCCCCTGACAGATGAGACTGGATCTGCAACTCAAGACAGTAAACAGATGGCCAGAATCCTCAACAGTAACTTCGCATCCGTATTCACAGTCGAGGACATGGAAACCATTCCTGAGAGCCCTGACCCGCCGAGTGAGATCACGCCCCTGGAAATTGACACAATATGCGACCAAGAAGTTAAAAAGTATTTGGACAAACTCGACACGAACAAGTCAACGGGACCCGACGGTTTGTCACCACGGTTATTAAAAGAGCTTAAACAACAAATACTTCAGCCACTCACTAACATATTCAACCAGTCTGTTAAATTGAATAAGGTCCCGGAAGACTAGAAGATGGCGAACGTAACACCGATTCTCAAAAAAGGAGACAAAAGCGTTGCATTACACTACAGGCCCATAAGTTTGACATAAGCGGCAGGAAAAATACTCGAAAAGATTATTAGAGACAAACTTGTCAAGTTTATAGAAGACAATAATGTAATCTCCGACACCCAGCATGGCTTCAGAAACAAGCGCTCATGCCTAACAAATTTATTAGGCTTCTGCCAAGATATATATAATAACTGGGATGCCCACATCCCCAGTGATGTTATATACCTGCACTTTCAGAAAGCCTTCGACAAGGTACCGCACGAGCGACTCCTTAAGAAACTGCACTCGGCGGGCATTGAAGCCAATCTGATCACGTGGATAAGAGATTGGCTCACCGGCAGAAAACAACGAGTACTACTAAACGGACAGCCTTCCGATTGGCTTCCAGTCACTAGTGGAGTGCCTCAAGGGTCAGTACTGGGACCCATTCTCTTCATCATATATATCAACGACCTCGAACCAGGATTGAAATCAACAATATCGAAATTTGCTGATGACACCAAGGTGGGTGGAAAGACCCTCACAAAGACCGACTGCGAAATCATTCAGAAAGACCTCAATCACATTATCGAATGGTCAGAAATATGGCAAATGTCCTTTAATGTTGACAAATGCAAAGCTATGCACATAGGGTCCAGAAATAGTAACCACACATACATCATGAATGGGAATCCTCTGCAAGTGATGCAGGAGGAAAAGGATCTTGGAGTCACTATCAGCAGTGACCTGAAACACGCGAATCAATTTAAAAAAGCCTACAACAAAGCCAACACTATGCTCGGGTTCATAGCGAGGAACTTCGAGTGTAAAACGCCAGACGTGATGCTAGCCTTGTATAATTCCATGGTAAGACCGCATCTCGAGTATACAGTACAGTTCTGGTCTCCTAATTACAGAAAGGACATTGATTTATTGGAAAGGATTCAACGACGCGCCACAAAGATGATTCCAACCTTAAAGGCTCAACCGTACGAGGAACGACTCAAGCGACTCAATCTCTTTACATTGGAGAAAAGACGCCTGCGAGGGGATATGATTCAAGTCTTCAAGTATCTGAAAAACTTCAATAACGTCGATTACTCCAAATTCTTTGAACTGCAAACCAACCTAAGAACTAGAAATAACGGCTTACCCATTCAGTCGAGTCGATGTAACACAGACATCGGAAGGAGTTTCTTTTCAAACCGAGTCATTCGTCACTGGAACAATCTTCCTTCAGAAGTAGTAAATGCGAATACCATCAACTCCTTCAAATATAGAATCGACCGTCACTTCGCTGCGTCAGGAGTGAACTGAATATTGAGGTGCATGTTTTCAGACAGATTGCAGCAAGACCTCAACCTATATTCATATAATTCTCCCCCACAACCTAGATTGCAAGTAGCGTAAGTCAACAATAGAGTAAAGCAACAGTTAATGTCCGCATGACAGGTGGAGTGAGGTGTGGGTGCAGTAAGGTGACAGGTTACTGGTGCGTGCCTAGTACCGCCGGTAAAACGAGGATCAAGCCTCCACCTGTGCCCCTGAAACTACACCTCACCCATCGTGAGTATTAGGGGGGATTCTGGGGCTGCCCTGTGTAGGCCACTCGTCCTCTTCCAGTCTCCCTGTATTTCTATGTTCTTGTATCTGCTCCTCAATATCGAGGTGCTTTTCATCTGCTCCTCAATGTCGAGGTGCTTTCATCTGCTCCCCAAGTCCCAAGTGGCTGTCGAGCAGATTAAATCACCAAAGCGGGCAACCTCGTAATGAGCCAATAGGCTTTCTGTTGCCTGCATTTCCATGTTTCCATGTTTATCTCCAGTTTCCTTTCCGGCCGTTCTATCTCTGCGGTGGTAGACGGTCACTGCTCTTCCCCTAAACCTATCAACAGTGGTGTTCCACAGGGCTCTGTCCTATCACCCACTCTCTTCCTGTTATTCATCAATGATCTTCTTTCCATAACAAACTGTTCTGTCCACTCATACGCCGACGACTCCACTCTGCATTATTCAACTTCTTTCAATAGAAGACCATCACAACAGGAAGTACACGACTCCAGACTGGAGGCTGCAGAACTCTTAACCTCAGACCTTGCTATCATTTCCGATTGGGGCAGAAGGAACCTTGTGTCCTTCAATGCCTCAAAAACTCAATTTCTCCACATATCAACTCGACACAATCTTCCAAACACCTATCCCCTATTCTTCGACAACACTCAGCTATCACCATCTTCAACACTAAACATCCTCGGTCTATCCTTAACTCAAAATCTCAACTGGGAACTTCATCTCCTCTCTCGCTAAATCAGCTTCCTCGAGGTTGGGCGTTCTGTATCGTCTCCGCCAATTCTTCTCCCCGCGCAGTTGCTATCCATATACAGGGGCCTTGTCCGCCCTCGTGTGGAGTATGCATCTCACGTGTGGGGGGGCTCCACTCACACAGCTCTTCTGGACAGAGTGGAGTCTAAGGCTCTTCGTCTCATCATCTCTCCTCCTCCTACTGATAGTCTTCTACCTCTTAAATTCCGTCGCGATGTTGCCTCTCTTTCTATCTTCTATCGATATTTCCACGCTGATTGCTCTTCTGAACTTGCTAACTGCATGCCTCCCCCCCTCCCGCGGCCCCGCTGCACACGACTTTCTACTCATACTACTCATCCCTATACTGTCCAAACCCCTTATGGAAGAGTTAACCAGCATCTTCACTCTTTCATCCCTCACGCTGGTAAACTCTGGAACAATCTTCCTTTATCTGTATTTCCTCCTGCCTACGACTTGAACTCTTTCAAGAGAAGGGTATCAGGACACCTCTCCTCCCGAAATTGACCTCTCTTTCGGCCACCTCTTTTGATTTTTTTTTTATAGGAGCAGCGAGTAGCGGGCCTTTTTTTTATTATTGTTTCATTTTTTTTGTGCCCTTGAGCTGTCTCCTTTGTTGTAAAAAAAAAAAAAAATCTAAAGAAAGCAAGTTAAATGTATTATTCATAAATGGGAAGAAATAGGGTTGAATACTAAAAGAAAATAACATATATAATAAGCCTTAATATAGGTTGATTTATATAGTGAAATGCTTATATATGAAAAAGTAGCTTTTTACATAGATATCTTAAAATGGCCTTAACACAAGATAGTCAACATATTGAAGTGTTCATATAAGATTTTTTTATGCAGATATATTAATTTTTGTGGCGTCAGGAAGGTTTTCGTCGCGGCGCGTGAAATGAGTCAGATTCGGCGAATTTTCGTCGCGATTTCTGGTCAAGCTCGAGCAAAAACTACTGAAGCTAGGAAGGCGTGCTTGGTGGCAAATGAAAGCTCTATTAATACAGAATAATAATCATAAAAAAATTGGAAAGCACTAAATAAATAAATAAAAAGTTATAAGCAAACATCTTTGACGTGTCCAAATCGCGGCAAAAGGGCCGAAAAACAGGCTATTTTGTGACGGCTCGAGGACTAACTTGGAATCGAACTATCAAAAATAGCAATGCCACACTAGACAAAAACGGCAAAGTGTCTGGAGTTCGTCAAAATCGCTCTCAAAAGGGCTTACGTTTCGAGCTCTAGCGACGAAACTACTGGAAGTAGGGAAATGTTATGCATCATATTGGAAAGCACAATTGTAGGGCTAAAGTATTTGCTAAATTAGCTTTTGGAAATTCTCAAAAAATGAGTGGGTTTCAAGGTTGGGATCTCAAAAATAGTTTTTTTTCAGAGCCGTTTTTTGCTAATTTATTCATTTTTTTACCCTTTCGAGTCGGTTTTTGAGCCCGGTCTCTTCTTAAAAAATATAGCCCTTTCATTTTGCCGTCGATTGATAACAAAAACATTTCTGTAGCCCCAGAAATAAGGGAGTTATTGCGATTTGCACCAAAGCGGTTGATTTTCCAAAATTCGCGGCTTAATGACAGGGCTGGGGCAAGTTTCCGGTCCATAGTGTACGGTTCACTGCATATATCATTATACTCTCCACAAACATTCCATAAATTTAGAAGCTGTAGTTTATCAGCGCAAGGCATAACCTGGCTCGTGTGGAGGGTTATAAGTTTATACGTTAATGTAATTAGTACAGGCCTATTTTTCATCAGTTTAAATATGGCAAGTACACCACCTCACTTTAGAACAACGTGGAAGCTTGTGTTTACACTTAACCTTGTATGCATTCGAATTAGTTTATTCCTTTGTTTTTTTTTCTTCCAGTGCTTGAATAATTAAAGGAGCAACCATTGGAAGTCTTCTGGATTGCATAACCTATAGCAGACCTGGAACAATGTGGCTATAAGTTGAATTTGTGTAGTTCCTCGTACACAGACTCGGTGTCTTCAATCGTATATTTATGTAATTATGTTTGGGTTTATACTTGACCCCCACTACTCCGTTTCAAAGTTCTGTTGTAGCACAATGTATAAGGACGGAGTGGCTTCCCATTTCGGCATATATTAGCCTGTCAGTCAGGGGTGGCGGCTCGATAAGTATTACGACCCAGACTGGATCGCGACCGTAATCTGAAGAGCTGTGTACCTATTTGACTCGGGTAGTGTGAAAACCACTTTGTCTTAAATGGAATTGATGTTTATTAAACCCAATAAAAAAATAGTTAATTTGTTACAAACAAATAAGTTTTAACTTGCAGACCTGTAGTAATACAAGTTCTTGAGTAATACCCTTATTTGTAAATATTTTAATCTGAGATAATGGACATACACTGTAGCTGCGCGTCGCCTCTGTGCTAATCTCCGTCGTATTGGCCTTTATTGAGTCTGTGATAGGTGAGAACCATTACCCTGGGACACAGGGCCAGTGTGACATCAGGGTTACCATAATTTACCTTCCCTAGGTTTCCCAATGTATCCATTTATCGATCAGGCCCAAAGGGAGGATTAACAGCTGGGTGAGCTGCACGCAAACTGTCCGAGCCAGGATTTGAACCTGTTCCTACGGATTCGTTGCTAGGCATGCCAACCACTGCACTTCGGAGGCGGAGACATAAAAAATTACGCAGCATTCGAACGTCCTAATCTAATGTTGTCTGGGTATGATTAGCTTTATTTCTTCCTTCTAATCTAAGGTATTACTGTTCTTGGATATTCCTGGTCACCTACTCTCATTGAGATTAAACTTTTTTAACATTTGGCCTGTTGCATCGGTAGACTATCTTGATAAGGCCTGCTGGTCGGCCTCTGCCCGTTCGTGGAGGCAGTCCTAGGTCAGAAAGATAAAAAAAAGGCCCGCTAGCACATATTGTGAACACTTTCTCATTTTTTTAGCCCTTGATTGGTCTCCATCACCGCAAGAAATTAAGTGTAGCGATTTCCGAATGATTGCAGAGGCAGACGCAGCTCCATAATCATAACATACTTATCCAATGAGATTACTTCAGGATTGACAGTCGGCTTGGCTGACCTTGAATTAATATGGAGATAGAGGTGGCAACACTTCGCTGGAGTTTCTCTCTTATAATACTATAGCTATGTAGGCTATCATGTATAGCTACACGTGTAAGAGGTAAATTCCAGAGTTGCAAACTAGCGGGTATAGGGTCACGAAGCTTGAGCTATTCTTTCAATTATCGTAAATTAACTGTGTTTCTCTGGGGCTTGTAACAATTATACTTCAATACAATAAGTGACATTATAGTTAATAAAAATGTAGCTGATCATTCTTGTTTTTTTTTTATTGGTAAACGAGAAAAATATAAATGCTCGTCCGGTAGCCTCTCCTCATCCAAATTCTTTCTTCCATGAAAGCCGTGCGAAATCAAGCAGAAATGAGATTAAAAACAAAAAAAACATTATATGCCGAGTCCTGCTTTGGGCTCATCAATGTCGCCTTCGGCGATATTCATCAAAAACATTAGGGCGTCAGGCATCTCGACAACCCTCTCCTTCACAACAATAAAAAGGTAAGTCTTTGTGGCTCAGTGAGGTCACCGGCTTCCGCTCCCAGCATATTGTACTCCACCCTCAGCTGACTGCTGGTTGTTGTGTGAGATGAACCAAGACCTTGGGTGGACTCATGCCGCTACCAGGAGCGTGGGCAGGTCAAAGGTATTGGCGTTTAAAGGCAGGAGTTATGGGTGGAGGGAAACACTATTGGACGGAAGCCAATATCGCACACGGACGCCTAACGCCCAAATGTTTTTGATAAATTTCGCCGAAGGCGACACTGATGCACCCAAAGCAGGTACTCAGCATATAAGGTAATGTAAATAATATTTTTTTAGAAGCTCATTTCTG
The DNA here is from genome assembly GCF_024679095.1 of Eriocheir sinensis. Classification (NCBI taxonomy): domain Eukaryota; kingdom Metazoa; phylum Arthropoda; class Malacostraca; order Decapoda; family Varunidae; genus Eriocheir; species Eriocheir sinensis. The sequence continues at coordinate 5,715,355 of NC_066530.1, read as the reverse complement.
CTTGATTTCACAAAGCTTTCATGTAAGAACGATTTTGGATGAGGAGAGGCTGCCGGACAGCATTTATATTTTCTCTCGTTTACCAATAAATAAAACAACGAGAATGATCAGCTACATTTTTCTTAACAATAGTGTCACTTATTATACAGAAGTGTAATTGTTGCTTCGTAGGCCCTGTGACCCTATCTCTAGTGACACCTACTAAGAATGAATATATCTCATTATGATCGTGTGTGAAAGTTGTTCATCTCTGTCTGACTAATCTCATGATCACTGATGTGCTCACGGCTTGAATTTTTCAAACTAGAAGAGGCAGTTCTGTGTGTCACGAACGTAATTTCAACGTTCCATCTATTGTTTTACTTCTCGTTTTAGTATTTAATTGCTTCATTGAACTCCTTCAGAAGGCAATAACATCTTAATCATTACCAGAGATATATTTGGAACATGGAGATTTTCCCAGTATATCCCTTTTATCACTTCTCATTATTCAGAACTTTAGGTAGATTCCGTAACAGAGAAATATGGCTCACTAACTAGTCTTCTAAATTTCATGTCAATACATTTAAAAAAAAAAATAGTTATCACTCGGCAAAAGTTACGCATGTAGCAACTGAAGAACGTGTAACGTAATGTTTACCTGTATGACTGGAGTTTCCTCAGGTAAGGGCATGACAACGCGATGCTCAAGGTCAGAGCTTTTCTCAGTCATAATATATATATATATATATATATATATATATATATATATATATATATATATATATATATATATTTATTTTTTTTTACGTCTTG